>NW_020950239.1:13588579-13591079 GCF_900497805.2 Vombatus ursinus | reverse complement strand
AGGCATGGGATATAATAACAAAAGTGAAAGTCCCTGAACTTATGAAGCTTACAGTCTATCAGAGAAGACTATGTTTACCTATACCAATGAATATTTAAATAAATTCTTGGAAATTTAGGTGTGGGAGGTATTGGCCATTGAGGGCATTAGGGCAAGATCTCATGGATTTTATTGAGCAAGGAAATACTATGATCAGATTGTGCTTTGTAATGTTACCTTTGGCAGCTGCGTGAAACATGGACTGGAGAAGGTTGTGTGTGACATGCCATAGATATCTCAGTTTAACTGTGACCTGTCTCAAGCCCAACTTGCCTTTGCAGGGATGCAGGCTAAAAGATGATGTGTCCCATCATTTGTCTCAGTTTCTACCTCCTTGGTATCTGCTATAGATCAAAATCATGTGATGAATGTCTCTCTTCATAAAATTAATGCTCTTTGAGTCTCTCATTTTGTCTAGATGCAAACTCTTTATTTAAAGGACATTTATTTAGTGTCTCTTATGTGTATGGCATTGTGCTGGATGCTGCAAGGAGGAACGCAAAGCTCAGTAAGCATATGGCTACTTGCTGAAACAGAAGAGCTATTCCTTATTTTTGAATGAAGTATAGAAGGTAACACAGGGAGAAAAAGAAGTAGCATGGTCTTATGTTTATAGCACTGAGAGGCATCTGGAGGTAGTTATGCTCCACTTGCGATTTCATACACACACATTCATATTTGTGTAACATATTTATATATATTTCATATGTATACATGCATGTATGTATATATGTTCATGTAGATATACATACATATATGCACATATACACAATGCATACATACATACATAAATACAAACATACATACATACAGTTATCCCTTCTATATCACAGGGGTTAGAAGCATGGTACCCCCATGATCTGGAAAAGCTGCATAAAATTTTTTGTCCATCTCTTCATACCAGCAAAGAAATCTGAATTATTATGGTATTAAAAATAAAATATGTTGATTTCATAGGATACTATACATATATTTTATACATTTGTGAGTTTCTACACTTTTTCTTTGCCATTATTATTATTAGTATTGCTATATTATTATATATGATCATTTGGGGGGTAATTCTGTGAGTTTTCCATCACAAAGATAGTAAATTATACCAATAGTCATTTTTTTTTGTGAGGCAATTGGGGTAAGTGAGTTGCTCAGAGTGACACAGCTAGTGAGTATTATGTGTCTGAGGCTGGATTTGAACTCAGGTCCTCCTGACTCCAGGGTCTGTGCTCTATCCACTGCACCACCTAACTGCCCCTACCAATAGTCCTAAGAATATTATGAAATTCACAGGACAACTGCCTTGAGCTGCTTTAAAAAAATTGGAAGCCCTATAAATTGAATTTTCCTTATATGTTTATCTTGTTCTCTTTGCTCATTGGGGGAAAGAGTTTCTCATCTGCAATCAAGTGTTGAGAAAGACAATTGTTAAACTGGCTTTATTTAGCAACGCTGTATTATCTTCAAAGTTCCAGGCTATTACTAAGTGAAATGAGATCAATACAAAATTAAAAGTAATTCCTTGAATTTTTACTTTGGGAATCAACTTCAAAGTTAGTAATGCTAGTTAAAAATAGAACAAATAAGTATTTATGAAATACATTATTTGATTTTTATTGTTACCTTTCTATTTTATAAATTTTTATTTCTCTATTCCTTAATTGTTCTCCACATTCTTAGTTTTTTCTAAATTTTCACGCATTTCATTTTAACACAAAACACTTCCCAACAATTACAGAAACTCCCCAATAAAGCATATTATCCCCAAAATATTTAACAAAACTACATAAAAGAGTGCTTTAAATGTTTCAGAAACCCATGATGTTTCTTTACATTTCTGAAATGGATATTTAAGGATACATCAGGTGTTTTGTTTGAGAAGTCCTTATTTAGTGTTCTGAAAGATCTACTGAGGAAGTAATTACTAGTAGATATTAATTAATGAATGCCCCTATACATATTCTTTGATATCTTATATCATCACTGGAAAGTGACCTTGTTCAGGGAGGGAGAAGGAAAAAGAAAGACATACAGTGTCTCTTGAGATCAAGTGGAGTGATGCGTATCAGAAGAAGACACTAAAGATTTATTGTCTGTGGCAAAAGAAACACAGATCTCTGCTTGTGCAGTAAGCGTTTTTGACATCACACACAGTAAAGGATGATTAGATACTGTAGGTTAGAAAGTGCTCTGCTAAAGGGAAATAATAGACATTTTTATGTTGTTGTTTATATTAGTAATATGCTTACTCTGCAGCACCTTCATTTTTATGATGGTCATGTCAACCTAATCTTGATTTGAATAGGATTTTGCATATATCATTTGAGAAATTAAATACAGATTCTTTGATGTGATTGACATGGCAGAGTGGTTATTTTTGCACAAACTTCACAAACCTAAAAATCTTCAAAAAAAAAAGAGAATTAAGTGCTAGATGTAGAGTAACTAAAACTGAAACACAAGATAA
>NW_020950239.1:13511089-13588179 GCF_900497805.2 Vombatus ursinus | reverse complement strand
AAGAAAGAAAGAAAGAAAGAAAGAAAGAAAGAAAGAAAGAAAGAAAGGAAGGAAGGAAGGAAGGAAGGAAGGAAGGAAGGAAGGAAGGAAGGAAGGAAGGAAGGAAGGAAGGAAGGAAGGAAGAAAGAAAGAAAGAAAGAAAGAAAGAAAGGAAGAAAGAAAGAAAGAAAGAAAGAAAGAAAGAAAGAAAGAAAGAAAGATGGAGAAGAAATAAGAACAAGAGTTTCAGAGGTAGGGAACCTGTGGCCTCAAGGCACCATGTGACCTTCTAGGTCCTTGGGTGCGACCTTTTGGCTGAGTCCAAGTTTTACAGAACAAATCATTTTATTAATGGGATTTGTTCTATGGAGTTTAGATTCAGTCAAACAGTGACACTTGAGGACCTAAAGGGCCACATGTGGCCTTGAGGCTGCAGGTTCCCCACACCTGGTTTAGTCCATAAATTAGACAATAAATATAATTCAGAATAAAACTAAAGAGAACAGAACTAAGTGAAGGAAAACTTTTTTTTTTAAATAAAAGAATGCTAAAAAGATAGCTAAAATGTTGGACCACATGCTCCTCTAGGAAGGTGAAGAAAATCAAAGGTAGGGGAGAAACAGATAAAAAGATAAGTATTAACGCTTTAAGTAAATTCTATGACTTTTATGTAAGGCAGGTAAATAGGAGCAGAGGAGGAATTGAGTAGACACAGAGTAGTGTTAGAGAAAATCATCACAGGGACAAAGTCCTGAATTGAAATTGAAAGGATTATGACTATTTCAAATAGATGTAAATTGATCTTGTTTTTTCAAAATGATTCTTTATCCACTTTGGACTTAAATTGAACTTGGTTAGGGGGAGTTTATGAACTCATTTTGGGCAGTTCATGAAGCATTATTTCAGTATCACAAAGGAAATGAGAAATATTTAAAATGAGGCTCTTTCCTCTGATTGTTCTAGTGACTGCAGGCTACAGTTTGAGGATATTATAAAATATATTTCCTTACTTATCATTTTTGACATTGCACTGTAATTCTGAGGTGCCAGGTTTGTGTTTGGCAAGTGGAATTAACATATCCTATATCATTTACTTTCTTCATTAGTATTTTAATAATATTCTAAAATTAGTCACCTCCATCTCTCAGATACATATTTGTTCCAATTTGACCTATTCCATTCCATGAAGGGCTTATTTTCTATCCATTTGCTTTTTTGTGTCTTTTAAAAGAATAGATCAATTCAAATAAAAGATTTAAGTACATAGACAAAAATGAAAGTCTTTTCTTTCAAGAAGCTTCCATTCTTCTGGGGGAAATGCAACACACATCCAGACAGATAAATTTAAGGCAATTTCAGGAGGAAGCAAATATGAAGAGTTGGGAAGATTCATAAGACTTATAAGATTTGAGCTTAAATTGATGGAAAATAGAGATGTCAAGAAGTAGAGAAGAACAGGGAGTGAATTAACAAAATAATATGTCTGCTGTCAAATAATAAACTAGATCTGTGGACTATGTGAATATTCTCTCCCAATGTGATCCCCAATCCTATCTGTTCATCCTGTGCAACTTTTGCCCATATCTTTCCATGAGTTCACAAAAGAATATGTCTGTTTTTATACTCAAATAAGAAAAGAGATTTGCTGGAATATGCTGGAAGCCATTCTTGTTTCCTCTTGATGCTGAGAGAATCAATGGAGCACTTGTCTTTCCAGTGATTATCTCTTGCTCTGACCAGAGGAACAACCTTTTAAAAAATTATATATGTCCTTGATGGCATCCTTTAATTTTACTTATTTGCTAAAGTCTTTTTACCTAACATGTGCCTCTCAGTTGCCCTCTGAGCAAAACTTATTCTCAGCCATTTGAAATTCATTGTGCACTGCGTCTCACAGCCATGAAAAAAAAACCTGGTATAAATTGGTATTTTTAAAACAGGTCTTTATTTAAGGGTGTTGTTTGGAACCATTGAAGGAGTTCTGTAATCTCCCATAGGCATTTATCTTGGCTTTTATCTTATTGTTTCATCCTGGGCCTAAGTCATTAGGCCCATCAGCACATCACTTTGTCTGATAAAGCTATATGTACACGGATGGACAAAATCTGTAAGTTGTCTGTCCAGTTTTAGTTGTAGTCAAGATAATAGGCATACTTCATCGCCTTGTTTTTTTCAGTGTCATTAGAACAAAGATGGGAGAAGCTAAATTATAATGTGTGCATACATCCATAAATATTGAAAGTGATATAATTTTGAGGACTTTGAAAGTATCATTTTGCAAAGTATTTGAATGACAGCGTATGAAAAACGTTTTTAATACTGAAGGTGATTAAGATAATATCAACAGTTATGGATCTATAAAAATATTAAAATATAAATTAAAATATAAAAATATTTCTAAGAATACTATCAAGGGCATTTTCAGTGGGGGTATTTGGAGGAATCAGACAAGTTTTGCAGTATTCTATCACAGGCCAAATCTTTACAATCATACAATTGAATGAAAGATGTAGAGAATAGAAGATCCTACTATGCTAATTGTTAAATTTTAAAAAATAGCTTTTATTTCAACAGGGGGAAAAGACTATCTTAATAGGTTTCTTACAATAGAATATCTCCTATCCATATCTGAAAATTATCCAAGATTTCTGGATCGTGTAAAAGAGATAACTTTATTTAATGATGAATGCATTAATATCAGACAGAGCAAAGTGGCAAAGATATTTGCCACTATCATTGAGAAGATTCATGGCCCAATTTTTTAAAGAAGCATTCTGTAATTTGTCTAAACAAGTATTTTGTGTGCTTTGGCAAATCGATCCCTAGATATTATTTGCCCTAGAGTTATATAGTTATTTGGAATGTGATTTCCCTATTATTACCTCTTATATTTGCTAGTATTTTATAGAAATTCTGTTGATTTTTAGGATTTATTTCATGGCCTATAGTTTTGTTTGAATTATTAGTTGTATCAGTTAGTATCTTTGTTGATTCCTATGATTGCTCACGGACTTTTATATATTTGAAAGAGGATGTGTCCCAGATTATTTTTTTGGGGGGAGGCAATATTTTGGACCAACTGTTCTTACTATGCTACATTAATAAATATATCTTTCTAAATGCTAATTAAATCTGACTGATGATCAGTGGGGAATACAGTGGTGTGGGCTCATGAATGAGGGTTCTAGAAAATCTCAGCTCCTCAGGGTTACCCCCAGAAGCTTGAAGGAACAAGTACTTAGTTCCCTTCTTGGGCCCCAACTATTGCAGTGGGAGTTGGGAAATAATTATTTAATGACACATTTATCATTACTATCAGGCAGAGCAATGGCCAGAGATATTTGCCACTGTCATTGAGAAGATTCATGGGCCAGTCTTTTAAAGCATCATTCTGTAATTGAATATAAACAAGTATTTTCATATGCTTTAGTAAGCATCCCACAGACAGGGTGTTACCCATGGAATAAAAGGGGAAAAAATCAGTTCAGCAAAATCAACTAACATATCAACTGAGTTCGACGACATGAAATAGTCTACATCCATAGTTTCTCATCTCCACAAATAACTTATTTTTTTAATGCTACTGTTGAAAGCATAGTGATTGATTTTCATTTTTATAACTTATTTTAAATGTTAAATACTTATTTTTGTGTGCTTTTTTAGTTAGGCTTTTAAAATTAGACTTAATTCACTTGTACATTTTATTTTCAATCTCTTTGTTTGTTCTTGGTTACATTTTAGGTTCTAATCTGTCTCCCTCCCTTTGTCTCTCCCCACCCTGCACTAGAAAAGCCCACCATCTGACACAAACTTATAAATATGTATAAAATCGTGCTACACATACTTCTATTTATCAGTTGTTTCTCTAGAGGTATATAGCATCTTCCTTCCTAGGTTCTTTACAGTTGATTTGAGTATTTATAGTACTCAGAATAGCTTGCTTTTTTACAATTATTCTTCGAACAATATTGCTGTTACAGTATACAGTGTTCTCTTGATTTTACTCACTTCACTTTTTATCATTTCATGCAAGTCTTTCCATGTTTTTATAAAATCACCAAACTCATCATTTCTTACAGAGCAGCAGTATTCCATTACAATCATATAACGTTTGTTTAGCCATTGCCCAATTGATTGGCATATCCACAATTTCCAGTTCCACAACAAAGATGGCTGCTCTAAAACTTTTAGAAGATATAGGTTCTTTTCCTTTTTCCCCAATCGACTTGGAAATAGACCTAATAGTAGTATTGCTGGGTTAAAAGGTATACACAGTTTCATAACTCTTTGGTTTACACAGTTATATAACTCTTTGGTATACACAGTTTTATAACTCTTTGGCTGTAATTGAATATTGCTCTTCAAAACGATTAAGTCAGTTCACAATTTCACCAATAGTGTAATAATGTCCCCATTTTTCCACATCCCTTCCAACATTTGTCATTTTTCTTTTCTATGATTTCAGCCAATCTGATAAGTGATATCTCAAAGTTGTTTTAATTTGCATTTCTCTAATCAATAATGGTTTAGAGCATTTTTTCATATGACTATAGTTTTGATTTCTTCATCAAAAAACTGCCTGTTCATATCCTTTGACAATTTATCAATTGGGGAATGATTAGTTTTCTTGTAGATTTGACAAAGTTTTCTATATATTTGAGATATGAGACATTTATCCAAGAAACTGCATATAAATTCCCCTCCACCCAATTTTCTGCTTTCCTTCTAATCTTGACTACATTTGTTTTATTTGTACAAAACTTTTAAATTTAATGTAATTAAATTTATCCATTTTATATCTTGTAAGACTTTTTTTTCTCTTGTTCAGTCACAAATTGTTCACCTATCCATAAATCTGATAGGTAACATGTTCCATATTCTTCTAATTTTCTTGTAATATTTCTTTTCATATCTAGGTCATGGATCCATTTTGATCTTACCTTGGTAAATGGTGTAAGATATTGGTCTATGCCCAATTTTTGCCAGACTGCTTTCTAACTTTTCCAACATTTTTCTTTTTACCAAATAATGAATTCTTCTCCTCAAAACTTAAGTTTTTATACTTGTCAAATGCAACATTCCTATAGTCATTTGCTGCTATAAATTGTATGTCTACTCTGTTCCATTGTTCTACCTTTCTATTTCTTAGCTAGTTCCAAGTAGTTTTGATAATTACTACCTTATAATATAGTTTAAAACTAGTACTGCTAAACCTCCTTCCTTCACATTTTTTTCCATTAATTCCTTTCATATTCTTGACCTTTTGTTCTTCCAAATGAATTTTATTATTATTTTATGTAGTTCAATAAAATAATTTTTGGTAGTTTAATCAAGATGACATTGAATAAGTAGATTAGTTTAGGTAGAATTGTCATTTTTATTATGTTGGCTTTGCCCACTCATGAACAATTAATATTTTTCTAGTTATTTAAATCTGACTTTATTTATCTAAAAAGTGCTTTATAATTATGTTCATGTAGTTCTTGGGGTTGTTTGGCAGACATACTCCAAGGTATTTTATATAGTCTATAGTTATTTTAAATGGGGTATCTCTTACTATCTCTTCTTGTAGGGTTTTGTTGGTGATATACAGAAATGCTGATTATTTGTGTGGGTTTATTTTATATCATGCTACTTTGCTAAAATTATGAATTGTTTCAACCAACTTTTTAGTTGTCTTTGGGATTTTCCAAATATATCATCATGTTGTCTACAAAGAGATAGTTTTATTACCTCATTGTACATTATGATTCCTTCAATTTCTTTTTCTTCTCTTGTTCCTATTGCTAGCATTTCTAATACAATATTGAATGATATTGATGATGATGGACATCCTTGTTTCACTCTTGATCTTAAAGGGAAGGCTTCTAGCTTATACCCATTACAAATAATACTTGCTAATAGTTTTAGATAGATGTTTCTTATCATTTTAAGGAAAATCCATTTATACCTATGTTTTCAAGTGCATTTAATGGGAACGAGTGGTGTATTTTGTCAAAGGTTTTTTTTTCTGTGTCTGTTGACATATTCACATGCTTTTTGTTACTGATACAATTAATTATATTAATAGTTTTCCTTAAAACCATCCCTGCATTCCTGATATAAATCTCACTTGGTTACCCTGCATAATCTCCATGATATATTGTTGCAATACTTGTATGTTTTTAAAGAACCAAAGCAAGGAAAGGAATAGGAACATATTTTTTTCTTACTTTGTTGTAAAGTTTAAAATGAGGGATATCTGCATGTGACTATTTATAGCATGGATAAAATATATGTTTAGTTGTCTTAAAAATTAATGAAAAGGAGAGAAGGGAAAAAAAAATCAGCATAGCATTCACTGAAAGAGAAGACCTAAACTGAACGGCAATAATCTAGAGCAATAAAAAGTATGACTCAGTCTGGCCTCAGACACTTACTAGCTGTGTGACCATGAGCAAGTCACTTAACCTCAGTCTGTCTCAGTTTCCTCAACTGTAAAATGGGGATAATAATAGCACCTAAATCTCAAGGTTGTTGTGAGGATTGAATGAGATATTTGTAAAGAGCTTAGCACAGTGCCTGGCACATAGTGGGTGCTTAAATAAGTTGTTGCTTTTTTCCTTCCTTCTTCCCTTTAATCTCTTCCTGCCCCCACCCCAACAGTTCACATTTATGTAGCACTTTGACATTATTTGGGAGGGGGCTAGGCAATGGGGTTAAATGACTGGTCCAGAGTCACACAGCTAGTAAATGTCAAGCGTCTGAAGCCACATTTGAACTCAAATCCTCCTGACTGCAGGGCTGGTGCTCTATCCACTGTGCCACCTAGCTGCCTCTGCTCTTGGACATTTTCAGAGACCTTTCCTCATAGCCCCCTTGGAGGACAATAAAAAGATTATCAAAATAGTGGCTCAAAGTAAAGTGGTTTACCTATGCTCAAACAACTAAGTGTCAAAGTACTTACTTGGTTCTAGGTCTCCTGATCCTAGGCTTTTGTTCCTTAAATTGTACCATATCTGGCCTAGACAGTGTGATATATGGAAAGAACATACATCCAAGAGTGAAAAGACCTGGGTTTGAATTCTGTCTCTGATGTTTATTGGGTGTATAACCTTGGGCCAGTAACTTAGCCTCAGTAGGCCTCCATGTCATCATTTGTAAAATAAAGGGTTTGATCTAGGTAGCTTCTGCTCTCCCTTTTAGCTGTCAATCTAAAATCCAATGATACTCATAGAAAAGGAAGGTAGTGGAGTTAATAAGATTCAAATTGAAGGGTTTATGTGTGGGACAACTAGCTTAGGAGATGATTGTACAGATTTGCATGAAGAACGGATTGTGCAATTATCTCCTGCTGGTCAGCAGATAGCAACCACTTGTGAAGCTGTAAGGGGAAGAAAGTCCTTGTTCCAGCTCTCTTTCTTTTTTCTTTTCTTTCTTTCTCTTTTTTAGGCAGTTGGGGTTAAGTGACTTGCCTAGGGTCACACAGCTAGTTACTGTCAAGTGTTTGGTCTCAGACCAGATTTTAACTCAGGTCCTCTTGATTGCAGGGCCGGTTCTCTATCTACTGCACCACCTAGCTGCCCCAGTCAGCTCTGTTACCTAAAGAACTAGTATAATTCAGTCCTAAAAAGTGTGCTATTTGTGTCCTAAGTTTTCCTTCTTTTGGAATAACACAGAACAGTATAGTAGATGTATGTAGGGAGGGGAGTTCAGATGTGTGATTTCATTAGTGTTGGGGTATTTCCCTTTCTTTCTGAGTTTTTTAGTTTTTTTTTTAATACACTTCAATTAATTTAGTCTTAGTTTTTCTAATGCATAATAAAAATAACTAAAAGGCATATGTGTATATACACATCTAGTTTTAAGGATTGAAAATGATAGCTCATACTTATAGAGAATTTCAAGGCTTACAAGGCTCTTTATATATATTATCATATTTACCCCTCACAACAATCCTATGAGTTAAATTTAATAGCTATTATATCCCATTGTGGATTAGAGAGTCAGAATGGTTCAGTGATTTGCCCATTGTCACACATGAGTAAATGAAGTAAGATGCAAGGAACTTTATGCGATGAAATAGAGAAATTAAAACTTTTGTCTGTTCCAGGTTTTCCAGTTTCTCAGGCTAGAAACTTTAAAATCATTCTTTGATTCTTACCATTCTTTTATCCACTACATGCCATCTGTCACCAAAACCTGGGATTTCATCCTTCAGAATATTTCTTGGATTGATTCCATTAAAAATATCCACCATATCAGTCTTGACCTTTTTCAAGTCATGTCTGAATTAATGCAACCTCAAAGCTAGTTTATCTATCTCTGGTCCCCAGAAATCATTTCTACAGACAGACCCACCTTCCAACCCACTTTCATCTTCTCAACCTCCATCCAAGAATATGTAACACCTTCCCATTTCGTTCTGCATAAAATTCCGACTCTTTTCTCTAACAATCCAGGGCTCTGGCCAGCACTATAATCTCCCCCGGGTACCTTTCATTCCTGTAAAGTTATTTCCTTTAGGATTCCTCAGATATGCATTCCTACCTCTATGAATTTGTTTGTACAGTATCCTTTGCCTGCAATGAAATTCTCATTTCTTCTTCCGCCCATCTAACTCCCACCAATCTCTCTAGGTCTATCTCCATCCCATTTTATTGCATCATATGACATTTTATTGTATTATACTTTTTTGCAATATATACTTTTATATTCACTGAACTATTTTACCTTTTATTTAATAAATAGATATTGATTCAGTGCCTACTATTTACTCAATATCGTGCTGGCTGTTATGGAACGGAAAGAGAGACTAATATAAGACACGGTTCCTGTCTTTAAGAAGCTTATAGTCTAATGAGAAGACAGAACTCAGCCAAAAAAAATTGAGAATAGTGAACTGTGACCTAGTTATAATGTTTCTCTGGCCCTGTGGTATTTGACATTTCTGTAAATAGCATAGTTACTTAATTCGGTGTTTGTCTTTCATTTTTCGAAGACAGCCAATGACATCACAAGGTAATGCGTTGACTTGTGTGTGAATTAGATTTAAGTAAGGCCGAGTTGCACAAAATCATCAGGCTCATTCTCTCTTCCTGAGTTGTTGAAGTCCATGATCAAAAGTCAATATCACTGGAGATGGCCCTGGATGCTGTGGATCACCTTGGCATCTTTAATATCTGATCAAGCTCTAAGGGCTCCACAGTGCCTGCTTTAACTACCTTCATGTCCATTGGAACAATTTGTTTTCATCTGCCCATTCTGCTGCGGGAAGTCTTTACATGCTTGGGGTCAACATCCCTGTAACTCACCAAAAGTTATGAAGCCTCTCAGTGATTACCCTCAACCTGGTATAGCGCATCACCCAGGTCTGCCCACTGTACATGCTATAGCTTCTTGGAACCACAGGTCAGTTAGATGAATCAGGTGGATACCAGAGTGGGTGAGCAGCCCTAAGAAGGGCTCAGTAAGCCTGCACACTAGAGGTGCTGGTTCTACTGAGCACCCTATGCCCTCCAGTTACTTAACTAAGTTACTTAATTTAGAAATAATACAAAGTCAGGAGGGATAGTTAACACACAGGATGAAAAAGTTAGGACTTGGAAGAATCTTAATGACCTGTAACACTAGCCCTTGCTTCTAGGAACAGGGAAAGGAGGTGGGTTCCTTCTCCTTGGAGGTTTTCAAGTAAAGGCTAAATGAACACTTGTTTGTTTTGTTGGGATTCCTGTTGTGCATGTCTTAAACTAAATGGTTACTGAGGTCCCTACCAACTCCCAAATTCTGTGATTCTATCTCCTTGAAAAATGTCCCTTGATATAAGACAATCTGACATTTATGTAACACTTGAATATAGTTAAGCCTGTTTATGCAATTCCATCTCATTTTATTCTTTTACAACATCTCAGTGAGCTGGTATTATTCACATTGGGAATCGAGTTCAGGGAAGTCTATGGTCACAGAGGTTGAAGAGTTAGAGATAGGACTTAGGCCAGGGATCTTCTGACCCTATTTCTAGTGCTTCCTGTTTTGTGCCATATCAATGATACGTGTGACATGCAGCTCAATAAGATCGGACTTTTTTAATATCTTAATATTCTTTAAAAACAGTTTATTAATAAAAATATCCATTGGAACCTGTACCTTTTTTTTTTTTTTTGGTGAGACAATTGGGGTTAATAGCTCTGTTTTTTTCTTAAAAGGTATCCCCTATCGTAATTTTATGGGACTTAGAATTGGGATCTTCATTGTCAACTTTTATTTCTTTTTTAGTTCCCCCCCCAAAAAAAAATAACTGTAAATGTGTCTTCCAAAAGTGTCTTTGTTGGTAAAGGTGGCTAGCTGGCCAAAGCATCAGTGTAGTATATGAATACTATCAGTTTTTCTGTCCCATAAGAATTCTTCCAGTAAAATGTAATCATGAAAGTTTGATGATGCTTTTGATGATAGGTGCTTTGTCATTTGTCAGGGCATGGCATGGCTGGCACACCAACCTCAGGTCAAATTGTCTCCTCACATTTGCTGCCAACCTTATTCCCATGGCTCATTGAGGTGTTCCTCCAGTACCCCCTTGCCTCCATTTCCATTCTCTTGAGTCAGACTTTTATGGCAAGGTTTATTAATTGGTTTGAAATGTTAATAATCTCCACGTTATCAGAGATCTCAACAGAAGCATAAGTTCATCACCTTCTAAAGTTAAATATAGGCCATCACAAAATTTTCTGCCTTTTGGATTATTTGCATCAG
Organism: Vombatus ursinus; assembly: GCF_900497805.2. Classification (NCBI taxonomy): domain Eukaryota; kingdom Metazoa; phylum Chordata; class Mammalia; order Diprotodontia; family Vombatidae; genus Vombatus; species Vombatus ursinus. The sequence goes on along the minus strand of NW_020950239.1, from coordinate 13,577,472 downwards.
TAATTCCTTTCATTCACATAAATAACAGAAAGTTGATTTGCAAAGATGTGACTCTAAAGTGGTTACATTGATTTTTTTGAACAAATATGTCATAATTTATTTTGTCAAATGAGCGTTGAACTTGATAGAAGTTATCTTGGCAGTCTGTAAACTTATTCTACTGATGCTACTATTTCATTGAATGTTTTTGAAACCCTGAATTGGAATTTCTTTCAGGGCCAGTTTACAAGTCACACATAATCAGTTTTACTTCCTATATAGAATACAGAGTAAAAAGAAGAGGTTCAAGAAAACTGGGTTACAATTCTAGCTCTGATGCTAATTATCTGAGTGACCACTTCACTTCCCTTGACTTTGGTACGTGTAACTCAATAGTTAGAGGCTCCCTTTGGCACTAAATCCTGTGAATTAATGCATATTCTTTCCCACAAAACCAAAAATCTTTAAAGCCCTTCATTTTGGCTTCTGAATAATTCCAAATATGGCTAATAGAGCAAAATGTTTAAATAGGATATAAATAAATATTAATTCCTAATGAAAAATCAGTAAAAAGAAAATGTCCACCCTGCCCACCATGTAAAGTCTTTCCAAAGTTATGCTTAGTCCTTTCCTTTTGATTTTACTCAGTCTCAGGATTCCAAGGGGACTTTCAAGGAAAGAAGAAATTGTCTAAATGAGCAATGAATTAGATTACTCAGTACCTTCTAGGAGTAGGTAGCAGTCCTAATCACCACTAGATACTGTCTTGAGATGTTTATAAAACACAATAGTTAAATAAAAAAGTATTATTAGTAGTAATTAAATTGGTCCTTTACTGAAGCTCCTATATCCCTTTCCCCTATTGTAAACATCTGAATATAATGTCCTAGTATCTATAGTCTTTACAACATCAAATTTTTGAATGCCTTTCTCCCCCTGAGTTATTTAAGGATACATTTAAATTCTAGAAAAGGCTTATATGTGATGATTCAATAAAGTGCATTGTGGAATTTTAATTTTTTCCCAAAAAACCTAATCATAAACATTTTATCTGCTTGCCTATGTGGAAAGTTGATAGTCCTTTGGTTTGAAGAGAAAAGAAATAGGTGGCTTATTCACTGCCTAAAGAAAGATTTAGTGCCAATAATTTACAAATACTAAATAGAAATGTGCATTGGAAGAATATTTTTCATCCTGTGTGCATGTCTCATAAGGGTAAATGCCTATCTATCTAAATATCTCTTTGCTAAAGATTGCAAGACTCTAATTCTATATCTTGCACAGAAAGTGCCAATTTGCATTGGTTGAGGAAGTTCCTGACCAGGCACTCCCTACACTGATAAAATCATAAGCAGATCTGGCTTAAAAAAAAAAAACAAACCTGAAGGTTGCATACAAACCTCAGAATGTAGAAAGGAGCACTAACTCAAAAATGATCCCCATTAAATGTTGTTATTTAACTATATATACATATATATAATCTATCTAAATAACATCTAAATTAATACATTTGAGGCAAGCGAAATAAATTAAATATGTTCATTTGTTTTAGAATTTCTATTGTTGATCTGGGAACAGTAAGCTCTCACAGTTGCAGCTTTAACCTTGCCAATCATAGAATCCCTGTAAGTGCACTGCAGTTATTTGGAAGCTTTTCTGAGTTGGCATTGGCATCCTTTTGCTAGATTACATTTATGCATTAGTACCATCTGTGCCTGCTGTACCTTCTGTGAGTTAGCCCTGGCCAAATGACTGGCATTTATCTGGAAGTAGAAGTGGGGGGGGAGGGAGAGGAGAGAGAGAAAAAAAGAGAGGTTGAGAGAGATTGAGAGAGAGGCAGAGAAACAGAGACAGAGAGAGAGAAAGAAAGGGAACCTAGTTTTCTACTAGCTGATGGAACAGATAAAGCCAAGAAAAGGAAGCACATCACTGAGCATAAGATATCTGTAGCTGGTGTTCTTCCTTTAATCTTGATGAAATGAACTGTTAATTTTCCGTCTCTTAGCAAAAAGAAAAAAAAACGGAAGGGGTTTATTTTAAATTTGTGCTGTACAAAAGTTTTTTTTTTAAAGAAAACAACACTGCCTTTAAAGGAAAACAAGATGAAGCCTGTTTGCAAGATTTTTAAATTAAAAAAAATATACAATTTGAATATTAGTTTTATGCATATGCACATTTCAGCATCTATGGTATAGTATAGGCTTATGTTCACTTGATTTGACTGAGTTAGAGCACTGAATTTCTGCCCCTTTAATGTCTAGAAAATATCTAATGTGATTGAAAGTTTGGTTTAGGAAAAACACAAACTTCTGGTCAACTTATGCTAGAATTGTATATTTATTCTTTTTCATCCCTTTGAGGTGATCTGCAAAATACATTGATCCTTCACCTACCTAGAATTTAGTGATCTGGTAGTGTTATCAATACAGAAGGAAAACAGCTGAAGAGTAGTCAGAAATTCCAAGCACTAAAGTTTGTGAACTTTATTGAGTGAATAATTCTTCAGGGCCTCACTCTGAGCTTATTTTCTCTTACTTTACATACAATTCTATAGCTTGTATCTGATAATCCAACCATAGATTTAGAAGTGGCAAAATAGAAGGGGGATAGGATAAAATTGTGAGGAATAAACACACTGACAGCAATGACAGGTGACAGCTGGCAGTCTGACAAGGGAAAAGACAAAAACAACAAAAAAAAACTTAAAAGGCAGACAAAAGAACTCAAAAAGCACAGACCATTTTAGTGTATGGCTATATACACCTGAATTAGTTCTGATCCTATTATTATATTTTAGTAATAGTAATTAGTAATTAGATGTGCCTAAAGTGTCCTTAATATATAATAAGTAATTATATGTGCTTAAAGTTTCCTTAATATATAATAAGTTCAATTATATTTAATGGTTAAGAAGGCAGAGGTATTTTAATAAAGATCTCCACGAAGAATGGTGAAAACATTTTAAAATGTTGCTTAAAGTTGTAAGCTTTCCACTAGCTGAAAAAATCATATAGATACATATCTATAGGTAGGCATATCTATGGATCTAAATATGGACATATAGCTACCTACATATGTATACATATTGATACATCTAGATGATTATATATGCAGATGTATCTGGTTTATACTTTCTCTCTCTCTCTCTCTCTCTCTCTCTGTCTCCCTCTCTTCTCTCTCCTTTCTCTCTCTCTCTCTCTCTCTTTCTGTCTCCCTCTCTCATCTCTCCTCTCTCTCTCTCTCCCTCTCAATCCCTCTCTCTCTCTGTCTCCCTCTCCCCTCTCTCCTTTCTCTCTCTCTCTCTGTCTCCCTCTCTCCTCTCTCCTTTCTCTCTCTCTCCTCTCTCTCTCTCTCTCTGTCTCTCTGTCTCCCTCTCTCCTTTCTCTCTCTGTCTCTGTCTCTCTGTCTCCCTCTCCCCTCTCTCCTCTCTCTCTCTCTCTTTCTCTCTCTCTCTTCTCTCTCTCTTTCTCTCTCTCTCATCTAAATAGTTTATTCCATGAAGATCAGTCAAAAGTACACTGTACTCTGATAGCATTTGGGAGAGGGAGAAAGCATGGAAGGTGGACTTAGAAACACAGTTTTGAATTAATATCTGCCATGGATGATAAATTTGATTTTCTGGGGACTATGTTTGATAGGAATAATCTTAAACAGCATTTCTTAATTCATCTCTAATATCTAGATGACATAATTAAACCAGAATTGAGTATTTTGGAAGAATTTTTGTTTATTGAAAACTAATGGACTAGAATGATATAATAATCACTTCAAAATATTTGTAAAGAGTAGTCATACATTTTTATTCCTTTAATCAAATTCTTTAATGAAGATTTATTTGGAATATACCCTGCTAATGTCCACTTAATAAAATATGTTTTTTTAATAGTTAATCATTGTTACCCTATGTCTTACTGAAACATAGCAGCCTCACAGCTGTTCCTATCAATAAGAACATTGTTTGAACTTTTAACTTCATAGTAAAATGTCTACATTCATATGCTTAACTCATTCACCTTTCAAGGAAAGACATTTGTCTGTTAGTCAAGTAATCTTATTTACATATAATTCTTCATCCTTGTAGGCACTTATTTTCGTTCCCTTGCATAAAATCAAATTATTTCTTAGCATCCTTGTAACATCTACTTTCATTCTATGGAAGCTTTTACCACCAACTAAAGAAATTTGTCCTGAATAGTCTTGCCCTAAGAACTGTTACTTCCATTTGCCAGGCAAAAAAAAATATAGAATTAGGACCTATACTTTTGAGAATCAAATGCAATAATGTATGTTCAAGCACTTTTTAAAAGTACTATATAAATATTAGGAGAATCATTTAATATATTTTCCCAAATCCATGGTCAAGCAGACACTGCCAATAATATTTAACTTGACTTTTTTCAGCTATTGGAAGGGTTTGAGCAGTATTCTATATAATATAATACAATTATATGTATATGTATATATATGTGTGTGTATATATATATATATATATCTCCACACACATATTCTATAGAATATAATACAATAAATCATCATTTTGGTGCATTGTTTAGGAATGGCATTAATTAAATGTTCAGGGTAATGAAATTGCTATATATGCAAAATATTTCATATTTCAGGGGTTTGGACTATAATGACTTTACAAATTACAGAGATTCAATTGAGCCAAATATAATTTTCAATTTTGCTTTGGGATGTTGAAGTTGTTTAGATTGATTCTATTTGTATCCTATAATACATCCTGGAGTAATTTACTTTTAAAAAATTAGGATAATTTTGTTGTTAGATTGTTTATCTCAAATTTGTTCCTTTTGCATAAAAGTTGAATTTTCCACTTACCTGAATTCTCGATGAATATGATTTTTCCCATTCTTCATTACACTTATTATGCCTACTTCTAACATTGATATTAATGTTGCTCTTGGGTTAAGTGTATAAATGCAAGTTATATAGATGCACACTATTAGAGTAAGATGGGACCTTTGAGATCATCTAGTCCAGCCCTTTCAGCTTATAAATGAGGAATCTAAAAGCCAAAAAGTGAAGTCACTTGCCCAAGATCACATAGCTACCAATTAACAGAATTAATACTTGAACATATGTTCCTAATCAGCTCCAGATTCAAGACTTTCACCTTGGACTTCATGATGCAGTTGCCTTAATGGTCATTGCTGATGTGTTATTTTTTAATGGTTTTATGTTATAAAGATTTTATTCTTAGAAAGATACTGTAAAAATGATTGCCAATCATATGAATACAAAAATTTCCTGAAATAGTCCTGCTTCACGTTAAGTAAACTCTAAAGATTCTGAGTAATGTGATGGCAACAAGAAAAATTAAAGTCTTGAAGGACTGTGATTTTGGCAGAGAAGAAGATTCCTATATTAGTTTTCAAACCCAATAACCCACATGATTTGAGATTGCCTTCTATCACTACATATATACACAATGTTACTTTTGAACCAATATTTGTGCATGGAATTCAGACTTTGCTTTTTCTAATTTCCATATGCTATGTGTTAAACATATGTTAAGTCATATATTTAAAACCAAAAATATCGGAAAAAACTAACATAAAAATATGTTTTCCTGATTATCAAAAGCTTCACTGCTGTCATAATTTGGAGGAAAAATGACTTTGAAAATACACTTTTATAAAAGTGATTTTTAATGGTACAAAAGTAAATGCACACCTGGTTTTCCGGTTTAAGGTACACTGGTATCAGAAAAAAAAAAACTGAGTCAAAATGGAAGTATTGTTTAAGGTTAGGGTTTACCATTATAAGATTATTTTGTGACATCAATCTGATCTTACTTCCAAAGACTAGTCCTGGATGTGCTGAAAAATTACAATGCTATACATTTAGAATCTTCATTCTATTTTAATTGAATGTAAAAAGGTACTACTGTGGTTTTTTCTCAGGGATGTATTTGGGCAAAAGGAATGCATGCATTCTATCATTATCTCCTATAATTTTTATACCTGTGGAGATAAGATGCCAGAATGCAGTAAGACAGCTCAGTACCATGGCATTTCTAATGCTCTGTATAACTACAACCTAAAAATAGTGTATTATATTTAAATTATAATGCTGCAGCCTCTTTCCTAATATTGTATTCAATATTTTTGTACTAACGTTCATTAGATATATTGTGCTTAGTTTTCTTTCTCTGCTTTATCTCTTCCTCATTTGGATATCAGTACCATATTTATCTCAGAACAAGTTTTAAAGGATCCCTTCTTTCCTTATTTTTGCAAATAATTTAATGTTGAAATTAAGTTTTGAGTGTTTTAGAGGATATACTTTTAACTCCATTTTTTTCTTCTGAAGTGCCTTCATAACCTACTTAATTTATTTTTCTGTGATTGATTTAAATTGTCTGTTTCTTGCTCTATTAATCTGTATATTCTATATTTTAGTTTTTATCCATTTCATTTATCTGTTTATTGGCACATGATTATATGAAATAATTTCTGATATTTTAATTTATTTCCTCTTTAATTTGCTATGAATTAAATTTTCATTTTGGCAGTTAGGTTTTCCTTTTTCTTTTTTTATTTTTATCAATTTAGCTTTCTTTTGTTTTATCAACTTAGTTATCCCCCCCCAAAATTGAAAGCACCTCATATTTTTATTTAACGATTCATTGGGTCTTTTGTTGTTTTCAGTTTTATCTCTTCTTTGATTTTCAGATTTTCAGTTTTTCATTTAGTTGGGATTTTTTATTTATTTATTGTTTTGTTGTTGATGCATGCCCAGTTCCTTGATTAGTTCTTTCTCTTCTCTCTTGACAAACATATTTAAGCTTATACATTTTCTCATAAGAAACTGTTTTGACTACATCACAAACATTTCTTTGATGAAATTATTTATTGCTTCTATATTTTGTTCTACCCTCTAGTTCTTTAGGATTAAATTATTTAGTTTATATTTAAGTTTTAATCCTTTCTAAATAAAAGCCCTTTATTGATTTTAATTTTTATTACACTGTTGCTAGACAATGGATGTTTTAAATTTTCTACATTTGGTCATGAAGTTTTTCATGTCCTAATACATGATCAGTTTTTATAAAGTTGTCATGCACAGCTGAGAAACATGTGAATTCCTTTTCCAATCCCATTTCATAATGACTAAAGCATTATCAAAACTAATGTGTCTAAAATTCTCTTTAGGTCCTTTCTTGTTTTTGTTTTTAATAGATTCATCTACCAGTGGTGAGTAACCTGTGGCCTCGAGGTCACCTGTGGCCCTCTAGGTCCTCAAGTGTGTCCCTTTGACTTAATCCAAACTTCACAGAACAAATCCCCTTAATAAAAGGATTTGTTCTTTAAAACTTGGACTCAGTCAAAAGGCTGCACATTTGCATTCTATGCTATTCAATATGTTTGTATCTGTACATATGTGTGCATGTATGTGTATATATATACATATATATATATTTGTGTTTATGTATATACATGTATATGGTATTTATATTATTTTATCATCTATGATTCTCTTAAACATAATATCTTTCTTATTTTAACCATGTTAATTTTTACTGTTGATACACCTGATATCAGGATTGGCACTTCTGCTTTTTGATAATTTACTTGAGACCTATTAAATTCTGCTCCAACTTTCTTTTTAACTTCCCCAAAATCTTTTTTTCTAAGTTTCTGTGTGAAATATATTGTTAGATTCTGCTTCCTAATCAGTTCTGCTACCCTCCTCATTCTCATGCGTAAGGTCATCACATTTGCAGTTATGATTGGTAATTGTGTTTTTCCCTCCATCACACCCTCTTAGACTTCTTCCAAATCCCCATGGAATTTAACATACTTCTGTATCAAATTGTTTTGTGCGTTCAACCCTTCTTTGTCCATTTCAGATGAGTGAGCTTTCTGAGATGCTCTCTATCTTGAGCCACTCTTTGTATACTTTTCTTTTTGTATATCTCAACTGTGATAAATGGCAATTTTCTCCATCATCTTCTTTACTTTATCCATGGTATGTCCCCCCTTTTTTACCTCCCCTTTCTTCTCTTAAAACTGATATTATCAGACTGAAAAACCCCTGTGTCTTGTGTTTGTCTTTTCTTTTCTTTTTAACTGTTTCTTTAATCCTAGAAACCAGTGGGATTCTGAAGAAATACTTGTCTCTTCTTGCTCCCACCTCTGAGCATTAGAATGGAAGCAATTCATTATCTTTAATCCTACAGTTCCTAAAATATATTTGTCTTTCCAGATTTCCCTTAGTTCCTATGTTTACATTTCAAAGATTCTAACTAGTCTTTTCATCAGGAAAACTTGAAAGTTCTCAAATCTGTTAAAGGTCCATTGTTCACCCATAGGGTTATACTCAGCTTTTTCCCCCTTTTCTTTGTGTCCCCAACACTTAGCATACTGCCTGGCACTTAATAAATGTCTGTTGACTGATAAGTTGTAATCAGTTTGCCTTTTAGAATATTGTATTTCAAGATCTCACTCCTTAGTAATAGCTACTAAGTATAGTTCCTACATGCTTGAGTTCTTTCATTCTGGCTGCTTTGGGTGTTCTTTCTTTGACCTGGCAGCTCTGGATTTTGGCTATGACATTCCTAAGAGTTTTCCTTTTGTAGTTTCTTTTAGGATATAACCAGTAGATTCCTCATATTTTCCCTTTGCTTTCTGATTCTTTTAGATCTGAGCAGGTATTCATGACTTTTTTTTTTCAGTTAGGTAATTGGGGTTAAATGAGTTGCCCAGACTCACACAGATAGTAAATGTTATTATGTGTGTGAGGCTGGATTTGAACTCAGGTCCTCCTGACTGCAGGACTGGTGCCCTATCCACTGTGCCACCTAGCTGCCCCATATTCATGACTTCTTGTAATATGGTATCCAGATTTTTTTATTTGATTCTAGTTTTCAGATAGTCTGATAATTCTTGGATTACCTCTCCCTGACCTCTTTTCTGAGTCAATTGTCATTATTGTTTTTTTTTCCTATAGATTCTCCATATTTTCTTGTTGTTGTTCAGTTATTTCAGTTGTGTCTGACTCTTTGTGACCCCATTTGGGGTTTTCTTGGCTAAGATACTGGAGTGGTTTGTCATTTCCTTCTCCAGCTCATTTTACAGATGAAGAAACTGAAGCAGACGATTAGGTGACTTGTCCAAGGTCACACTGCTAGTAAGTGTCTGAGGCCAAATTTGAACTCAGGTCTTGCTGACTCTAGGTTCAGCACTCTATCCATCGTGCCATCTAGCTGCCTATATTTATTTGCTACTATTATCATATTTTCTATTATTCCCTGAATTTTTTGACTTTGTTCTAATATTCATTATTTCATGAAGTTATTGATTTCTGATTGACCCCTTCTTCTTTTTCTTTCTTTCTTTCTTTTTTAGGCAATCTGCTACTTGGATAAGTTATAGTACCTTCTGTACCAAACTATTTATTCTCTTACCACTTTTTTCATTCTTTTGGTTTTGTTTTACAATGTCTTGATTTCTCATAAAGTCACTAGCTTCCATTTACTCCATTCTAATTTTTAAGGAAGTATTTTTTTTCAGTGAGCTTTTGGACTTCCTTTTTCATTTGGTCAGTTCTGCTTTTTAAGGCATTCTTCTCCTCATTGGCTTTTTGGACCTCTTTTGTCATTTGGGTTAGGCTGCTTTTTAAGATGTCATTTTCTTCAGTATTTTTTTGGGTCTCCTTTAGCAAGCTGTTGACTTGTTTTTCATGATTTTCTTGCATCACTCTCATTTCGCTTCCCAGTTTTTCCTCTACTTCTCTTACTTGTTTCTCAAAATCCTTTTTGAGCTCTTCCATGGCCTGGGACTGATTCATAATTTTCTTGGAAGCTTTGGATGTAGGAGCTTTGACTTTATTGTCTTCTTCTGGTTGTATGTTTTGATCTTCTTTGTCACCAAAGTAAAATTCTATGGTCTGATTTTTTTTTGCACTGTTTGCTCATGATCCCAGCCAATTATTCGATTTTTAAACTCTTTGTTAAGATAGGGGTCTGCTTCCAGTGTGCAGAATGTACTGTCCCAAGCTTTGGGGCTTTTGTGCAGCCATTTTCAGAGATACTTCTAGGGACCTGTAAATTTTCAGTTCTTCCAAGGTGACATGATCAAACTCAAGGTTATTTACTCCTTTCCTGGCCTGTGGTCTGCCCTATGATTGACCAGAAGCACTCTTTTCTGTCTTGGAACTGTGAGGGGGATTCCCTCTCCACCGCCACCACAAGTTCCATGAAGCCAATGCTCCTCCTTGCCCCAGGACCACCAACCTAGACTGTGACCCAGATCCAAGCACGGGCAAAGCAAGAGAATCCTGCCTCAACACCAACAAAGAGATCCCTGCAATCCCCCTCTGATCAGCCACTTGATCCCCTCCCTTCTGTCTGTGGGCTGAGAGCTCTGGAAGCAGCTGTTGCCCCAGGGCTGCATCAGGACTGGGGCTGGACCAAGCTCCTCTCTCACCATGGTCAATAGACCTTTCCTACTGACCTTCTAAGTTGTCTTTGGCATTTGTGGGTTGAGAAGTCTGGAAACCACCCCAGCTGCCCATGATTCAATCCCCTGAGGCCTGCTCCAGGTTCACTGAGGCCTGGTCTTTGCCTGCATGCCCATACTGAACTGCCCTCCTCTCCCAGCCTGGCTCAAGAGACCTTTCCTGCCAACCTTCTGGTTGTCTTGTGCTGGAAATTTGTTTCACTCTGTCTTTTTGTGGGTTCTACTGCTCTAGAATTTGTTTAGAGTCATTTTTTACAGGTATTTGGAGGGGGGTTTGGGCTAGAGCTCAAGCAAGTCATGGCTTTTACTCTGCCATCTTGTCTCTGCCCTCACCATTTTTTTCTTCAGAGATCTTACTACTACTACTACTACTTCTTCTTCTCCTCCTCCTCCTCCTCCTCCTCCTTCTTTTTCTTCTTCTTCTTCTTCTTTTTCTTCTTCTTCTTCTTCTTTGCTTTAATTTCTTACAGGTATATTTGAATTTCTTATGGCCAAACCCTACTTTTGTCTAAGGGTCTACTTGTACTTGTGGAGTTACTCTTTTCTGGATTTACTCCTTTGACTTCACTAAATCCATAGTGTTTCTCTTTTTCATTCGGCATTATTTACTGTTTATTCATATCTCTAACTCAGTTTCTGTGGGACTTTGTACTTAGGGAATATTCTTCCTTCCATACTAGTAGGTGGATTGATCAGGTCCTGCTTGATCCTTTCCCCTCTGTATTCTCTACATGTCTGCCTTTACTGTTCCTCATGTGAGAGCTAAGACTAGGTCACACCTTCCTTAGGAATCCCTGAGTACTGGCTCTAGCATCTGGGGGCTCAAGTCAAGTTTTAGATTTAGTTGTTTCTTTATCTTCTTCTTATGAGTTATTCCCAAGCAGATATTTCCACTTGAACTAGTGTTGGCCCCGTTGTGAGAGCTTCATTATTGTTCTAGTTCTGTCTTCAGTTGAGCCACCTGGGTGCCAAGCAGGACTTGTCTCCTGCTTTTGCTCCAGCACGTGCTCCCTGAGTGCTGTGGCTGTTGTCTCTTTTGTCTTTGCTCTGAACACCTACAAGCCTCTGTATATCTTCTAGTTAGTCCTGCTCTGGATGGAGGAGCTTATAAGAGTTTGTATTTGGTTTTCTTCATCATTGTACCTTCTTGGTTCCTCTATCAGGTTGTCATCTTAATTGGAAGTCTGATATAGGTATGATTTGTTTTTTTAATCCTATAAAGTATCAAGTAACAAAGAAGTTAAATTGATTAGAAAGATAGTGAAATTTTATTAATGAGATCTAAATTATCACAATATACCATCTAGAGTTCTGTAGTACTCAAGAAAAGGAAAAATGAAATGGCTTTTGTACTACTAGAAGGATAACTCAGGCTAGGCAAGATGGGCTCTTGTGTCAGAGACCTGGGACCCTGGCACAGGCTGCATGTGGTTCCTTGCAGAGTGTTGAGGATGGCTGTTATGGATGCACGTGTATAAGTTCATATATTTGACCTTCAGAATCTTTTAATTATTAGTTGGATTAATTGCATGTCTAGAAATTTTTTAATTTTCCTCCAGTTATTCTAGGAGAGGAAAGTGATATATGACAGGTTCATTGGAGCAGCAAAGCTACCTTTGTTTCAGGAGAAAACAGTGTGCATTTATATTCTTTATGTGTTCATGTTCAATCATTTCAATTGTGTCTGACTCTTTGTGACCCCATTTGGGGTTTACTTGGCAAAGATACTGGAGTGGTTTGCCATTTGCTTCCCTAGCTCATTTTTACAGGTGAGGAACTGAGGCAAACAAGGATAAGTAACTTGCCCAGAGTCACATAGATAGTAAGTATCTGAGACCAAATTTGAACTCAGGAAAATGAATCTTCCTGCCTCGGGGCCGGGCACTCTATCCACTATGCCACCTCGCTGCCTCTAGTCACTGTCGTTTACTTTGATTTCATCATTCACTATAAAGAATCCCTATCACTGTGAATAATAATAATAGCAAGCATTTATGTAGCACCTACTATGTGCCAGGCAGTGTGCTAAATACTTTACAAATATTATCTCATTTGATCTTTGCAGCAAACCTGGGGGGTAGGTGCTATTATTATCCACATTTTACTTTTGGGAAAGCTGCGACAGAGATTAAAGGACTTGCCCTAAGTCACACAGCTATTAAGTATCATAGGCTAGATTTGAACTCAAGTCTTCCTGACTCCAAACCCAGTATTCTATCCATCACACCACCTAAGCTGCCATCATGAAGGCTTGAGTTGGTGGCAACTAAAGTTATCGCTAGATGACAATGGTTTTTAGAGGGCTTTTACATGCAGTAGACATACATATTTTTATGCACAAAATTACATCTGTGCCTCAGGTAATCTCATATCAATACAGAATATATTTTCTACTTCTTGAAGTTCTATTCACTGTTGTGTGAATTTAGAAGAAATTCAGTTCAATTTAACAAAAAAATGAATTCAAACATGACACTGTTGGAACTTTTTGAATACAAAGATAGAAGAGCTACAATCTCTCCTCTAAGTGGCATACAGTCTAATGAAGGAGAAAAGTATAATGAATATCTTTTTTTCATTATAGAAAGCTAAGTCCTACATTTAGACAGATAAACAATCTGGTCAGTTTCCCAAATCCTTTCAGTTCACAACAAAAGAAACAGAAAGTACTGAAGAAAAAGGAAATCTATTTTATGTTTTTATAAATGAGTAAAGTAAGAAAATAATGTAAAATATGAAAATATTTACCCTAAAATAATACCTCTGCCTCCTAAATGTTTACAAACCTGCTTCTCCTCTCAGCTCTCTGAAGAAGAGAATGCATTGTCCTCTTGAAAAAACCAGTGTGCAAGATGTAAGTGACTCACATTGGGTAACACCACTGATTAAAATAGTCTAGGATTCTGGCAAAGCTTTGTTCCCAAATATCCATTGTTTAAACCATATTAATGGTCTGAGATAGAGTGCTGGACCTGTAATCAGGAAAACCTGAGTTCAAATCTGGCCTCAGACACTAGTTGTGTGGACCTGGTCAAGTCACCTAACTTCTGTCTGCCTCAATTTCCTCAACTATAAAATAATGATAAATAATAGCACCTACCCCAGAGAGTTTTTTGTGAAAATCAAATTAAAAGAAAAAAAACCATTTGTAATGTATTTAGCACAGTGTCTGGAACATTTTTATTGTTGTTCAGTCATTCAGTCATGTCTGACTCTTTGTGACCCCATGGACCATAGCACATCAGGCCCTTCTATCCTCTGCTATCTCCTGACATCTATTTAAGCTTATGTCCCTTGCTTCCATAACACTATCCATCCATCTCACCCTCTGTTGTCCCATTTTATTTTTGCCTTGAATCTTTCCCAACATCAGGGGCTTTTCCAGTGAGTCCTGTCTTCTCATTATGTGGCCAAAGTATTTAAGCTTCAATATTTGACCTTCCAGTGAATAGTCTGAATTAATTTCTTTAAGTATTGAATGATTTGCTCTCCTTGTGTCCAAGGGACTCTCAAAAGTCTTCTCCAGTACCATAGTTTGAAAGTGTCAATTATGCAGTTCTCACCTTTCCTTATAGTCCAACTCTCATAGCCTACATTGCGACTGGAAAGGCCATAGTTTTGATAGTATGAACCTTTGTTAGCAAGGTGACATCTTTTTGGTATGCTGTGCAGATTCTCCATAGCTTTCCTTCCAAGAAGCAAGCATCTTCTAATTTCATGGCTGCAGTTTCCATCTGCAGTGATCTTTAAGCCCAAGAACAAAAAATCTGACACTGCTTCCATTTCTTCTCCCTCCGTTTACAAGGAAGTGATAGGACCAGTTGCCGAGATTTTAGGTTTTTTTTTTCAATGTTAAGCTTCAAGTCAGCTTCCACACTATACTCTTTCACCCTCATTAAGAGGCTTCTTAATTTTTCACTTACTGTCATTACAGTGGTATCTTCTGCATATCTGAAATTGTTGATATTTCCCCCAGCAACCTTAATTCTGGCTTTTGATTCATCCACTGGCATTTTGTCTGATGTACTCTATATGTAAGTTAAATAAAGTGATAATATATAGCCTTGTTATACTCCTTTCCCAATTTTAAACCAATCAGGTGTTCCATATCTGATTCTGTTGTTTCTTGACTCACATACAGATTTCTCAGGAGACAAGATGATCTGATTTTCCTATCTCTTTAAAGACTTGCTACATTTTGTCGTGATCCACACAGTCAAAGTTTTTGGTGTCATCAATGAAGCAGAAGTAGATGTTTTTGTTTGTTTGTTTGTTTGTTTTTCTGGAACTCCCTTGCTTGAAATTGCTCTTCTAATAATTCTTGGTTCACATGTTGCTGAAACCTAGCTTGCAGAATCTTAAGTATAACTTTGCTGGCATGTGAAATGAGTGCAATTGTTTGGTAATTTGAACATTCCTTGGCATTGCCCTTCTTTAGGATTGTGACATAAACTGATCTTTTCTAATCCAGTGGCCATTGTTGAGTTTTCCAAATTTGCTGGCATATTGGGGTTTTAAACAACTCAGCTGGAATTCTATCACCTCTACCAGCCCTGTTGTTTGCAATGCTTCTAAGGCCCACTCGACTTCGTTCTCCAGGATATCTGGCTCGAGATCAGCACACATTATTGTGGTTATTGGTTTTGTTAAGATCCTTCTTGTACAATTCCTTTGCATATTCTTTCCACCTTGTTTTAATTTCTTCTACTTCTATTAAGTCTGTACCATTTTTGTCTTTTATCATGATCATTTTTGGATGAAACATTCCCTTGATATCTCTCATTGTCTTGAAGAGAACTCTTGTCTTGCCCATTATATTATTTTCTTCTATTTCTTCATATTGCTCATTTAAGAAAACTTTCTTGTCTCTCCTTGCTAGTCTGTGCAATTCTGCATTCAGTTGGTATATCTTTGCCTTTTTCCTTTACCTTTCACTCTACTTCTTTCTTCAGTTATTTGTAAAGCCTCATCAGACAGCCAATTTGCTGTCTTGCTCTTCGTTTTCTTTAGAATGTTTGTCTTTGTTTTGTTTTTTGCTGACTCCTGCACAATATTGTGAACCTCTGCCCATAGTTCTTCAAGAACTCTATCTAGTAGATCTAATCCCTTAAACCTATTCATCATTTCCATTTCAGTCATAAGGGATGTTATTTAGGTCATTCATATATGTTCTGATGGTTTTTTCTACTTTTTTTAAGTCTGAATTTTGTAATAAGAAGCTCATCATCTGAGCCTAACCAATTGTATAGAACTATTCCACTTTTGGTTGCATAGTATATAATCAATATGATTTCAGTATTGACCATCTGGTGATGTCCATGTTTAGAACTGTCTTTTGGGTTGTTGAAAAAGAGTGTTTGCTATGACCAGTGAGTTACCTTGACAAAACTCTATTCATCTCTGTCTTGCTTCACTTTGTAATCCAAAGCCATACTTGCCCATTATTCCAATTATCTTTTGATTTCCTACTTTGGCATTTCAATTCCCTATGATGAATGAGGCATCTTTTTATGTTATTTCCAGAAGATGTTTTAGGTCTTCATAGAACTGATCAACTTTGGCCTCTTTGGCATCAGTGGTGGAAGCATAGACCTGTATTACTGTGAAGTTGAATGGTGTTGGGTTCGAACAGATATCATCCAGTCATTTTTGAGATTATAACCTAGTATTGCTTTTCTTACCCTTTTATTGACTATGAGGGCTATTCCATTTCTTCTAATGGGTTTTTACTCACAGTAGTATATGTATGATTACCTGATTTAAATTCACCCATTCCCATCCTGTTAAGTTCACTGACATCTCAGAGATTGCTGTGTTTAATCTTTCCCTCTCGTGTTTGACCACATCCAGCTTACCTTGGTTCGCGGATTTTCCATTTCAGATTCCTGTGCAATACTGATCTTTAAAGCATCAGACTTTCCTTTCATCACCAGACACGTCTGCAGCTGTGCTTCTTTCAGCTTTGGCCCAGCCACTACATTAGTACTGGAGCTCCTTGTAGTTGTCCTCTGCTCTTCCCCACCAGCGTGTTGGACACCTTCTGACTTGAGGGGCTCATCTTCCTGTGTCATATCATTCATCATTTTAATACTGTCTATGAGTTTTCCTTGGCAAAGATACTGGAGTGTTTTGCCAATTCCTTATCCAGTGGATCACCTTTTATCAGAACTCTCTGATATGACCTGTCCTTCTTGAGTAACTCTGCATGGCAGGGCTCACAGTTTCATGGACCTATACTAGCTCCTCTGCCCCAACATGGCACTGATCCAGCAGGGTGCTGACACATAGTAAGGGATATATAAATGCTAGCTATCATCATTGTTGTTAGAAATGCACATTTCTGGGGAAAGGGGGGGGGTAAACTGAAACAATTTAAGGGGGGAAATAGGAAAGGAATAGCCCATAGTGAAAAGCATTACAAGGATTCTGGTCTCCTACCCAGGTTTCTATGGTTATCAACATTACCTGTTCCCAGTCATAGTAAGTAGATTTTATTTGGAGAGGGAACAAAACTGTCTCTCCATACATAAATATGCCCCTGTGTTTCCTAGTTGGCTATTCCTTTGCAAATAAAAAAAAAAGCTTTTGGTTTTCTGGCCAGTGGATCCCTGGATTTTTGAGGCAAGACCATAATGAAAATTGCACCGTAACTGTTTCTTCATATGTTCATCTGTAAAAGGGAAGTAGTGAGGACTTCTACGAGTTGGCATCCCAAAGAAAGTATAAGAAATTTTAACCTTTTCATTTAGACTTTTCATTTTGCCACAAATGAACTCAGATGAAATTTTTGATACGTATCCTGTTTCCTTCTTCATGTTATCTTTGCTCCAGCTCTTTAATCAACATATTTCATTGAGCTAAGGATTCTCTTTCTTTTATCTTCTTGCTATACCTAACACCCTAGGGAATTGGAATCCCCATGGAAAAACTGTTGAGTCAAAGTTAGGTCTTTGATTGAGTACTGTCTGATTCTTGGGCAATACACAAACGTCAACCTATCCAAGGTTTTGAACTTTTCCGCAATTAAATAGTGTATACATAGTCACTATATGACCACAGGTGCTATGGCTGTCTAATGAGATCACACTATAATTAGAGGCTGCAATTGTCAGGTATGCTGCTGAATAACTATATGGTACATGCTCCCCTATGTGTAATAAGACATTTGCAGATTAGAAATTAAATAATGTAATTTACACTGAATTACCTAGATTTTCATGGAAGAGAGTAATATAGCAATTTGTGTCTCTGAGTGACAATATCAGAAAAAAATTGAATTTTTATTTATTTCATTTTATTTTTGGCTTGAAGAACAGCCTTGACCTCAATGTCTCTGCATGCATGACTCCAGTATCTCCACCCTCTTATCAGTTGTGCTCTTCTTGTTGGTTATGGGAAATCTTCCCTGAAACAGTCTGTTCATTTCTCCTGCCATCCTTTTAAAGCTGATTTTAAGTTCCTGCAGTTCTTGATTCATTTTCATGTACATGTGCATGTCGGAACGTGTGGGTGTATAAAACTTTAAACTTTGCACACTGTTTACTCTTGCTGAGGTTCAGTAACCTCTTTAAGAAGTAAAGATATAAATAAATCAGCTATCTGTATTTTAAAAACGCTAAACTAAAATGCAGTTGTATGCCTCAGCTTGTCAACGGATATTTATGAGGTGAGCATAATATTATAACTGTTATAGCAGTGAAATATACCCTGTGCAGAAAGCTAGTAAAGGAGCATGAGAATGTTAATGCCAGCAGAATTTTAATGCTCCCAGAAACCAGGAAATCTGACACTTGCTTTGGTTAATGCTGCCTTTACCGTCTATGGTGAAAATGAAGCAGTGGTGCCTGTTTCCAAACATAGTAGCAAGATTGGATCCCAGCTCTTGTACCCACAGCAGATGACAACAGCAACAACAGTAAACAACAACAATAGCATTTATGTAGCATCTACTACATACCAGGCACCGTGGGAGGCATTTTACAAACATTGTCTCATTCGACTCTCTCCACAACTCTGGGACGTAGGTGCTATTATCATGCCATCTTACAGTTGAAAACACTGAGGCAGACAGAGGTTAAGTGAAATGCCCAGGGTCATACAGCTAGAAGTAGATGGATGGATTTGAACTCAGATCTTCTCAACTCCAGACCCATCTGTCATCTGTCATCTGTCAGCATGTACTCTTTGTTACCTCTTTGTTTAGTTAACTGACAAGCTACTCAAGGGGAAATGTATCTTTTTAGCCTTTAACTAAGTATCTACTTCTGTTTCCCACTTGTGAGGCCACAAGGAACCTCATCTCTTACTCCCTTTTAAAGAATTCATTTTTGACTCTTTGATGAATCTGAAAGTCTTCTGAGCACTGGCTACATTATGCCTGGTAGGCCCTTGGAGCTGACCCAGTTCGGTGATAATGGTGACCAAGATTCTGTCTGTGACACTACCTTTCTCAAATCTAGTCCATTTCATCCCGGTAGGAAGATGTTGCCGTAGTAAGCTTTTCCGAAAAACTGTTACGTGGACCATCTTGTTGGAGAATTCAAGGCCAGGGGAATGGCAACAGATTGTCATTGTTCAGAGAATCCCATTTTTCTTACATAACAGAAGCATGCGCTGCAAAACAAAGAAACCAATGAACAAATGAATGAATAAATAAATAAATGAAATAAAGCCAGCTGGTTTGGGCAGGGTATTTTTGCTTGCCATTAGATCCAGTGAGTCAGGTATTCAGGGAAGAACTTATAGATTTAATTGAAGAGTAGTGTCATTCAGGCATGTATGAATGCAGGCTTTCTCTTCACTATTTCATTCACGGTTTTCCATCAAGTTAGCATTTAGTAAGCATCCGTGCCATGCAGACCACAATGTTAGTATTTACAGAAATGGCAAAGGGAAAAAGAGGAAGAAAAGGGAAACAAAAGAAATAGATGCGAATTTTCTGCTTCTTTTGTACAGGAGAGAAATGAGGTCTGTAGAGAGGGAAATGCACAACTAGCAAAAAATCGTGAAGGCTTAGATGAAGATCATAAATTTAGATCTACAAAAGATATCGGAGGTCATTTAGTTTTTATTATAGGTAATAACAGTAGCAATTGTTATTATATAACTAATATTTCTATGGTATTTTAAGGTCTGCAAAAACAGAAGTGTGTGTGTGTGTCCAACTGAATAAAGTGCTGGATCTGAAAGCAGGAAGACCTGAGTTCAAATCCTGCCTCAGATTCATACTAGCTGTGTGACAAGGGAAAGTCACTTAGCCTTTGTCTGCCTCAATTTATTCATCTGTAAAATGGTGATAAAAATAGCACCTACCTCCCAAAGTTGTCGTGAGGATAAAATGACATAACATTTATAAAACTCTTTGAACACCTTCAAGCTTTATGTAAATACTGGCTATTATTATCTCATTTCATTGTCATAAGAACCCTATGAGATAGGTTCTATTATATATACATATATGTCTACATATACATGTATGTATATATGTGTATGTATATCACCATTTTATAGCTAAGAAAACAGTTAAGAGAGTTAAAGTGACTTGTCAGGAGTCAGACAGCTAGGAAGGGCCTTATCTAGTATTCAAAAGGAAGACTTCCTAACTCCAAGTTCATCTTTCTATCCACAGAACCATGTCTGGAGATGAGAAAATAAAAATTATATGACTAGAAGCCAGGATTTGAATTCGTGTTTTCTTTTGTTTTTTTTTTACTCCAAAGTCAGTGCTCACGAGTTTGCATCTGACATGATAGTGATTTTATGCATTCCTAAACTGGAAAGCGACGTGATTTAAAAGATAAAAAAGTACATAAGGAAGATTATTCAAAGAGCTACACGGACGATGATATAATCACAGACAAAAGTCAAACATAAGTGACTCACAATGATGTATGCCTAAGGTAAAGATAATTTAAATTGAGATGATGTATATAAACGTGGAAAAGAATGAAAAGAAATTTGGCACCATTGAGTTGTACACATTTTGTGAGCAAAATTTTGAATGCAGCTGTTGGCAAGATAACCAATTTTTCATTTACAGTAAGCATATATAGATACCGAACTAGAGGGAGAATGGAGGTACAATGGTAACCTGAGTATGGAGAATATGTGATACCATGATGACCTGGGCAACAAGAAATAGAAGAATTTGGGCTTGAGACTTGTGAATACTGTTTTAAGAGCAGCCATAGAAAGAAAAGGAAAATGAAGAGAACACCATTACATAGAAACCAAAGAAGAAAAGGAATTTACAGAAACAGTGGTCAAAATATCAATCAATCCAATTCAGTTAATTTTAAAGAGAGAGAGAAAGAACTGAATAAAGACTATTAGTTTTGGCCAAGCATTAATCACAGGTGGCCTTGAAGTAGTTATGATAGAGAGCGGCTAAAGCCCAAGTAATAAGATAATAAGTAATAATAAAAGAGATTTTAAGATGGTTGTTAGAAATTGAAGAGAGCATTTGTAGCCTGTACACTCAAGTGTACTTTGAAGGGTGTAAAAGAGGTGGGTTGAGTGAGAAGTTTTCCAATAAAGGTGAGAGCAGGGCCCATTCGAAAGTGAAAAGGAAGGAGCTAGTGAAAGCAAAGACGTTGAAGATTTTATTTACCCATCTTCTGATTGGTGAGGAACCCAGACGATTTATGTATAAAGGCAAAAAGAAAAAGGGGAAATCTCTCCTTTCTGGAAACTTCACAATTAATAGAGAAAATACAATGAAAAAAATACAGTGATAATTAGGGGAGCTTGCATTCCATTAGCCTGAATTGAATATAGAGGAAAAGTAGTGTTTAAGGACAATGGTGCTTATCAAGTACCAGTCTCATGCAATTGTACTAAAAACAGCCCAGGAATTGAATTCAAGGAATTGAATCTAAGAGACAGGAACTATTTATTTATAAAGAATGAGGTCGGGTAGGGTGAACTATATTTCTTATTCTGAACGATTGTTCTTTGTTCTTCTATGACTCCCTGAAAGTTGTAAGTTATCAACAAAACCATTCTTTGCTTAAATATTTGCAAAAGTTACAGAGTCCAAACTTATCAGCTAGTTCAGCTTTTTTTCTTCATAAAATTATCCCTGTTAATCATTAATTAGTCATTTCATTTGTCATTATAGAATGCAATCTTTTTCTCAAGATGATTTTGACACCTTACTAAGTTATTACATCTGTACTTATAAAGGCATTTCCAATTACTATGTGACCTCCCAGCATGACATGCTTACATCGAAGAAGGTACTGTACTCAATGAACGAAGCAGAATTGCAGTAGCTCAGAAGAAACATGAGATTGCAAATTTAGAAACATCTCCTCTCTGAATGTTCATATGGACAATTTGTGCTCAGCCTGTGCTACGGCTTTCTGAGTTTGTATTGGTTTGATAAACCACCATTGGACACCCTTTCCTTGACCCCAACATTGTGATGTCATTTTGATCCTCTTTGAGCATGAAGGACAACAACTCACCAACCATAATTTCCAGAATTATGCACACAAAAAGGACAACTTCTGAGTCATAATCAGTTTGATTTAAAGGAGAAGGAACTCTGCACTCAGAGGCCTTAGATCTAAACTTTCAATCCTTTGACTGCCTCTTCTGTAGAATGTGGATAATAAATACCTGCCTAAAGATGGGAGACTGAACAAGGTGAACTATTGGAATTCCATGATTTTTACCACTTTTTTTCCTCATTTTTTTAATTAAAAATGAAGCATATGAACTCCAAGTAGAGATGAATTCTAGTGCAACTCCATAATTTGCAGATAAGGAAACTAAGATAGTAAGAAATTAAGTGACACAAAGGAAGGAATTTGAACTCGGGTCCTCTGAATACAGATCTACTACTTTTTCTACTACACTAGCATCTTCTTCCCTTAGAGGCAGCTAGGTGTATTCAGCAGATAGAGTGCTGGGTCTAGAGTTAAGGAGACTTGAGTTCAAATTTAGCTTCAGACACTTACTAGCTATGTGACCCTAGGAAATTGACTTAACCTCTACTCGTCTCGGGTTTCCTCAACTCTAAAACAGGAATGGTAATAGCACCTACCTACCAGGGTTATTGTGAGGATTAAATGAGATAATGTTTGTTTTTAAAATAAATGTTCTTAGCACAGGATCTGACATACAATAGGTACTTAATAATTGCTTGTTTCCTTCTTTCCTCCTACTTAAAGCTATTTTTACTTGTTTTGGGACAAAAATCAAATTAATAAGCACATTAACTTTAAGGTGATGGTTCTACACTGAACCATTCAGAGAACAGACCCAGTGATAAATTCAGTATTGACTCCCCTACCTAAGAGTAGAGAGACTTATCCATAGGAGCAGTTTACCTAGGTAGTTCACATTTTATCTCCAGTTACAGATGAGCTCTTTTCATATCTTGGATTCTGAGTAACAACCACCAAAAACAACAAATTATTTAAGTGCTTTCTACATCTGAGACAGCACATTAGCAGCTTATGATAGACTTAAAAACAGTTTGATGTCATAAGGAGGCAATATGTTCCTGTAATCTCAAGTACTGTTAGTTTTCTTAGTAAGAATTCTAAATTAATGAAGCCTTATTAATTAGGTATTATTGTACTATAAAAATCACCCCTACTTTCTTAAAAAAATCTCTTTATATATCTCTGTAGTTGGATCTTTTGCTTTAAAAATTTGAAAAAATTTTCTTCACATATTTCAGAATTTCCACAAAAAACGATAAATAGATCAGACTTGCTTTTGAATTTACTTAAGTAATGCTCATTTCACAGAGGAAAATCAAGAAATGTAATCACAACTCCTTTTCCAGTTAATGTAGTCCTAAGCCACTGATATAGTTCAGTTCTAAACACACTACATGTTTGTATTGTTAAGCTTTATGACTCATTGAATTACAGGGCACAAGATATCTGATTTCAGATTGATTGTATTGATTAAGAAGCTGTGGGTTTTGGATAAAGCAACTTAACTGACAGTATGAGAATGATATACTGATATTCTTGGATTCTTCATTAGGGAATCCCTTTATAACATGAATAATTAAAGAAAAAATAAACCGAGGCTAACCAATGAGAAGGAGGCAGCTCAGTGGATAGAGCACTGGGCTTGGAGTCAGCTAGACCTGAGTTCAAATCTGGTCTCAGACACTTAATAGCTGTGTGACCCCAGGCAAATCACTTAACCTCTGTTTGCCTTAACCTACTGAAGAAGGAAATAGCCAACCACTTCAGTATCTTACCCAAGAAAACTACAGGAACATTCACAGTATGGTCCATGGGGTCACGAAGAGTCAGATACGACTGAAAAACAACAGCAAAGAACAGAAACTGGTTTCTCATCGCTTTCGGTTTTTTTGTTTCATGAATAGGGTTTGGACCTGTGACATCTTTGGTATAGGGAATTGCCATCTAAGTGAACTCCCTCTATCTATACACATCAGCACCTTCTCTACAACTTAGTCTAGAGTCTTGGAGATGACTTACATCCCTGAGAAGTTAATTACCTTGCCTAGGGTCACAAAGTCAGGAAGTAACAGAGGTTGGGACTTGAACCAAGTCTTCTTGGCTTTGAAATAAGCTCTCCATCTATATTGCACATGACTTCTCTGGCTGGTTTTCATGATTAATATTCTTCTTAATATTAATGAATTAACTCAATTGATATTCTTTTTAGGTATATATTGGGTGAGGATCCAAATGAAAAGTTATCATACTAGCCACATAGCATTTCATTTATTTCAATTTTATAGCCTTTATCATCCCCTTTTTAATATTCTGTAGAAATGGTTTAAGATGTTAGAAATTACATTTGTTTTGGATTTGTAATATAACAATGTTGGGCATGGTTCTTTTTATCAAGTCTTATTTTGTGTATTTTACCAGTGGACGCTTTACAGACCATAAGGGATTTTTATCCAGAATCACTCTAGGCTGAGTGGGAGCTGTTTATAAGGATCCCAGGATTCAAGCCATTAGGTCTTCATTCACAGTGAGCTTGTGAGATGTAGTTTTGTGTCTTGGGGTGCTTAGATACTTTAATAGATCTGCTACTTTATTATTGGCAGTACTCCTTCCAACCATGTGGATTGCAAACTCTGCCTCCCTTCTTGTCCAATACAATTCTTATTTAGATCCTTCTACAAATCCTCCCAACGAGATCTACTCTGTGTTTTGTTGTTATTTGTTTGATTTTTATTTAATTCTTGTGGATGTTCCTGTAGCACTTGAATTTTCTGTTATACTATATTTTCACCTTCTTTTTTCGATGCTCTGTATGTGTGTGTGCAATGCAATGTGTTGCCTGCAATGCATTATTTATAATATGTCATAGCCTAATTGTAACTATCATGCACCTTTCCGTTATTCTTTGGGTGTTACACTATTTTGGTTCTCAATTATGGTGTGATATTCAATGACTTGGAATCATCTGCCATCCCCAGAAGAATATCAATATTAAAAAGTTAGGCATCTGAACAGATTTTAAAGTTAAATTAAGTCCCATGACTTCCTATTCAAAGTCCATTCTTATCTCCAGTACTTGTGCAAGATTTCAGGGACTAATGTTCTCACTCAAAAGGTTTTCTATCTGACTGTGGGCTCTCATCTAGACAATATCAATTTTTTTTAATCCACTTTACTTCCTACTGTGTTTTCCAGTACCACGTCTTTGGATAGATTGTACCAAAATAGATAGAAAATTAGAAATTGAATGGTTACTTACCCTGGACAATTCAGATCCCTAGCTGTTGTTGTTTTTCTGGTCTTAAATAACCAAATTGGCTGTCTACAGTAGTTGTCAGATTAACCTTGCTAATTCTCAATTCTAGTGTTCATTTTATACAGTGAAGATACAGACTGTATGTTTTTCATTGTATTTTACTTCGTAAAAGTAGTATTGTCAAAAAATTACAATTCTCACCCTCCTCAGAATTCTAATTTCCGTCATAACACGTTAAAGAGAAATTTTCCAAAGTGCTTCTAGGGAAAAAGAATTGGTTAATTGATTTATATTATCTTAAATCCACAGGAGGAAATGAGCCAGAAAAATAAATGCTTTATAATTTTAGAATGAAATAAAACATGTTAAAATAAATTTTAACATAGATTTCATGATTTTAAAAACTTTAAAAAAGCTTTTTTAAACTTTTTGAACAGGCAAAAAACTAAAATGTTAAATGTTATGAAACTTGCTTAACTATATTTAATAAGTTTTAATGTGATGGAGGATGAACTTTATTATTGCTTTTCTCTTAAGAAATCTTATTTTCTGTTTAATTTAGAAAAAATACACTTAGCAAAAAAAAAAAACAAACTGAATAGATGTTATAGATGAAAAAAAATCAAATACTTCCCTAAATCTAGAAATTTTTATTTGAGTAGTAAAATTCATGTAGAATAATTTCACTCTCTCTGGTTTCCAATATTAATCAGTATCACACAGATAGATCAGAAACTATATTTTTCCCATTAAAATGTTTTGATTTATTTTTTTAAGGTTCTTCCTTAATCAATGGACTTTTCATAAATATACACTAGAGTAGTGGTGTCAAACTCAAATAAAAAAGGGATCTCTGAGGTCTCTGTATTGGATATCTACAAATTAACATTATGTTCTGTTGTATTTTATTGATTTTAAGCATCTAAATCATTTAATTAATTAATTATTGCATTTTTATTGATTTTTGTTAAGCATTTATAATTAATTAAACATTTCCCAATTACATTTTTTTTTAATTTGGTTAGGCAACGGGGTTAAGTGACTTGTCCAGGGTCACACAGCTGGTAAGTGTTATGTGTCTGAGACCAGATTTGAACTCACGTCCTCCTGAATCCAGGGCCAGTGCTCTATCCACTGCGCCACCTAGCTGCCCCACCAATTACATTTTAAGATGGTTCAGGGGAGACTTTTGCAACCATATGCCACCAACAAGTTGCCTGTTTGCTTCCCGTATCATAGAACATCAGAAGGAATCCTAGTTATTCATAGCCATATTAAAAACAAAAAAAAAATTTGGAATCACTAATAATTAGATAAATTGAAATTCAAAATAACTCTGAGGCTCTGCCTCACATCCATTACATTGGCAATGTTGGCAAAAAGGAAAAAACGACAAATGTTGCAGGGACTGTAAGGAAATAGGCACATGGATACGCTGTTAGTGGAGGTATGAATTTGGTCTAGCCATTCTGGAAAGAAATTTGTAACTATGTCCCTAAGTTATTAAGCTCTGCATACCCTTTGACTCAGTGCAATTATTACCAGGTCTATACTGGAGGCAGCTTGTGGTAAAGTGACTCAAGTTCAAATCCAACCTCTG
This sequence comes from Vombatus ursinus, assembly GCF_900497805.2. Taxonomy (NCBI): domain Eukaryota; kingdom Metazoa; phylum Chordata; class Mammalia; order Diprotodontia; family Vombatidae; genus Vombatus; species Vombatus ursinus. The sequence continues at coordinate 13,550,703 of NW_020950239.1, read as the reverse complement.
ACACTTACTAGCTGTGTGACCCTGGGCAGGTCACTTAATCCCTGCCTCAGTTTCATCAACTGTAAAACAAAGAGAATAAAAGTACCTACCTCACAGGGTTGTGGTACAGATCAAATGAGATATGTGTTTTAAAAAATGCCTAGTACAGGGAGTAGTGCAGAGTAGGCGCTACATAAAATAAAATTATTCTTGTCCCTTCACTACTCCAGAAAGATCAGAGAAAGAGAAGGACCCATATGTACATTCACTTTTTTTTTTCAAAGATAGATGATAACACCAGATCTTTTTTTTTTTCATTACTGAGGCACTGAGGAGACTTTGGAGTGTCCGAGGATTTGATGGAGTTAGCATAATATTATCTATGAATAGAGACAGCATAGAGGATAGAGATGCCCATAAGGTCAAGCAGAACCAATAGGTTCAAATCCAGCCTCTGACACATATGGACTTTGTGACCCTGGACAAGTCACTCAAATTCTCAATGCCCTAGGCAGGACCCAAAGACTGTAAGTTATAGAGAAGGTGCTTACCTGCATTGGTACAGGGTGTTCTCTCATACAGGAGTCCTCAATATCAGATCCATTCCCTAACCCTATCCCATCTGTAAACAGGGATGTTTGTTTAATCTCATCATTAGTTAGAAATCCTCTTTGGTTCAGGCTCTTTATAAGACACCTTTAATGATTCTAGGCAGTCATATGTAACAAGCATTTAAAGTGAACAGGCATGTATCACTCATATGCATATGTTTTCATTTTTTGAATGTTTCCATTCATGTTTTCATTCATGTCTATATGTATGACAGGCCAATGAGGGTATATTCTGATTTACCCTTCCTTGTGACTTATATGAGGTGTTATATACTTAGATATGCAGTTAATCTATATAGCATCGATTTGGGAAGAATTATTGATTTGGGAAGCGGAGAAGAGATCCTATAAAGATAATCTATCCCACCCCGCCTCATTTTACAAATAAGGAAATTGTGGCATAGAGAGAAGTCACTTACCTAAAACCACTGGAAATAAATTAGTGGCAGAACTGCACTCTGACTGTCACCTAAAGCAGAAAAGAGAGAACTGTGAACACTCTTAAATGATTCACATGCAAGCAAATATGCCTGCTCTGAACTAAATGGCAAAAAATCAGCTTCAGTAGCTTAAGGCATTCTTGATGCTAAAACAGAGCCTGCCTTACCAGAGGCGCTCCTAGCCTTCAGCTTGGTTGAATGACTTGGACATTGTACAGTGTTACAACTGGAAGAAACAAAAGGAGAGAAAACTGTCACTAATCAGAAACACAGGGACAAAAATTTATTGAAAATGTGGAATATGTGGGGAGTGCCTTTATCAAAGTGGTATTGTGTACTAAATGAAAGAAAATCCATCAGCAACAGTGGAATGTTTCCCCTCCTTCTTCCTGTCCCACTCTATGCATGTACCCATTAAGAGATGCTTAAATTTTGTGTCTGTGCTTGCTTTATATGAAAGATTTTTTAAGATTTCAGTTTGTTGTCAGTGTAGCTTCAGAAAACATTATTACAGGGATTGTAATGCTATATCTTAGACACTAAGACAACAAGTTTATTTTTCCTGTCATTTTTGCTCAACTATACTAATGAAACTGACTACTGCCACAGTTTGATACATGGAAAATGAAAATTATTACATAGGAAGGATCTTCTTAATATTTCAGATTCTTGGAAAAATGCAAAACTTGGTAAACATCTCATTACATGTTGCAAAAAAAACCCAGGAAGATATATGTGTGTGTGTGTGCGCGCACGTGTGTACATGCATGGTGTGTGAGTGTATCTTTACTATGCTACAAAGCAATAAAACTTTTTGCTTTTTTTCTTTCTCAGGGCCGATGCATAAACTTTTCCCGTGTTCAATCTCAGTAAAAAAAAAAAGAAGACAGGAAAAACGGAAGGTACGAAGATGGAGCACTGTCTCTCTACCAGTTTCCAAACAAATGAAGACCACGAAGCAATTTTTTTTCACTACTTGGAAAAGCAGCTTAATGCCTCTCAGCCTAGATTGTTCTTTTGTGATTTCTCATCTTTTCAGATTTCACAAGCCAGCCTTGCTTGCACGAAGCTGTTTCAGTCACTCGTTCTACCGTCTAGGTAGGAGTCTATTACAACATAGTGGTAACCCATGATGTGTGGCAGTGGAAATGAAGAGGAACATTAATTCACAACCAGCATTCTGACAGAAAATCCTGTATTTAGATGTAAAGAGAGAGAAAACATCAACAGAGGAAACAATATACCATGAAGATGATATCTAGATTGAGACCACAAAAGAATTGGCCATGGTGTATCATTAATAGAGAAGTAAGTCTTCTCCGATGGAAATGTGGCACTTGTAATTAATATAGAGAGATTGTTAGCCATCGGCAGAAGGTATGGAAGAGTCCCACCAGGCTAAGCAAATTGAAAAGTTCATTCATTGCCTTATAGCGATGTCATATCGTAAAATCCTTGTGAGTCCCCTATCACAATGTGCCTTATGGGAAGTTTCTGACTGGAAAATCTTGTCATTTTAACACTGAGAAGTGCACATGCATGACAAAATGTAGACAGGATGCCTTAAGGTATTGGTAGCAAGAAAGACTTTGCCCTTTAGTTTTCGAAGACACCTTTCTTTTATTATGCACCCGGGACAAGAAGAAAATTAATAGAGCGTTATCCTCTAGGAAGATAGCCCCGCAACCAAAGATATTGAGCAGATTTTGAGAGACTGGTGCTTCAAGTCCTTGACACTGTGGCCGGGAGATTTTTTTTTTTCCCTTTTTCTATTTTTAGATTTTAATAATTCTTGTAACATTGTCCTCTGTAACATACTTGGCTGTTCCAGGTTATACATTAGGGAAGGTTTTTCCTTCAAATTTAAAAGAAGGGGTTGCCTTAAAGCTAGTATCTCAGGGTCCCCCCTTCAAATCTCCAAGGGCTCCTCAGCGTCACAAGCCAGCAATTCTTTTTGCATGAGAATTTCAAAGTTTAATTAATATAATTAAAGGCAACAGCAAGCAGCAGCCTGTGAAGATTTTGCTCATCTTTTTTATGCCTTTTGACATTGAATGACCTATTACTATATGCGCATTACTTGGATTCTGAGGGGCACTCTACATTGGTTCTGATTCAGCAGTTGAAAAAGACCTCCTCTCCTCAACTTATAAACAAAAATTTCAAGAGCGTTAGCTATCACAATTCATTGACAATGTATGTATTATAATTTTTTTAGAAAAACCATCGTCATGTCACGTTGACGATGCCAAATTATGTTAGTGTGAGCAGAAACACTGTGGGGGAGGAAGAAGGGAGCAGCTGAAGAAAAAGACTCAAATGATCCAGTCACTTTTGATACTGTACTTCAGATGCAAAATGGATATTCGAGTCGAAACCTGACAAAGCGCGCCTGCTTTGATGTGAACTGGTATAGACAATGACCAGTGGCTGGGTCAGTGGGATGTCTCTCTGTGAGCAGAGAAGCTTATCAAGTGACACTAAAAATAAGTTCAACAACCATCACATGGTGAGGGGGGAGGGCGCAGGCGAACACTTCCCGTTGGGTGGGCACGCTGCATGCGCGCGAGATGGGAAGAGCGATGTGGAGCATCCTGTTCTCACCACCCCTTTGTGCTCATCATGAAAATTTCAAGGGATATGAATGATTCTTTTGGTTGGTCTCCAAATTGGTGGCATTGTTCAAAGATGCCATATCTATATATCTATATGCCTATATATGGAGATATAGATACCCATCGCCTTTGCTTAGATTTTTTGCTTGAGTTTATTTCTGTCACTTGCTGAAGCCAAGCCATGTGTGCAAGTATTTCATAAATAAAAGTCTTACCTAAGCTTATCTGACAACTTTCTTTTGGTCCACTGAAGGAATGTGCCTTGTTTCAGTGAATTTAAAGTTGTGTTTTGTATCTGAATGTAGTAGTGCTCTCTATGTGTGCAGGGTTGACCAGAAAGAGGACCATGTGAGCTGTCCATCCCTGCCTAGTTATCAACTTGTGATTTGGAGTTGTAACTGTGGTTTTCGGGTCTATCACTGTGGTCAGCTTTGCCTCTTCAGCTTACCTTTGGTTGGAATGAGCCCCTTCTTACTAGATTTACTCACTAGTATGATGTCTTTTGAACTTCAGGAAGGAATGGTAGTGATGGTAATGCAAGAGGTTGATGATTCGTTGATGTTGGCTTTAAGTTTGTCAAATAATAACATGTTTATGAAATACTGGGTAAACAATGTAAATAGCCCCCATCCCAATGACAAGTGGCTTTTCACAAATTGTCATGCAAAAGGATTTTGAGCTCCATAGCACTTCCTGGAGTACTTTTAGAAGGGAAAAGGCAATAGTCTAGTAGTCCTGGATTAAAAAGAGAATTCATAAGCGCTTGAATAAAACTCTGCTTAGTGACATACCAGATGTTAGAATTTCTCAGGTTAAGTTTAAAGCAAAAATCATACCTTTTTTTTTGAAGCAGTATTCTTTCCACAAAGAGAGCACACCAAAGTAGAACAGACTAAAAATTTCTGCAACATCAGAGGCTTAGGATAACAACGTCAAATCATATAAGTGTTAGAAACAAACCTATCATTGCATGGAATATAATGCATTTTAAAAACACTTTAATGGAATGTGTTTAAGAGGCACTATCCTAATTAGATGACTAGACTTTTTCAAAACTTTTAGTCACCTCTAACATGTACAAGTCACCAAAAGCTGACAATCATCAGGGAGAAAAATATTACTTTTAGCATACACATCATGCATGCAGTTTTTCCTTCTTAGAGGATATATTTGTAAAGATGTTCACAATTACAATATAACTATGTCTTTAAACATTCAATAAAATTCTGTATTTATTTGATGCATGAAGAAGAAAATCTGCTTTATTTACTGGACATGATGTCAATCCAATGCTATTTTCTCAGCACATACCAATAAACCCATATCCATTATCCCAATTGTGTTGCATAAGGTGGTAAAAACAATTAAGTGGGAAATGACTCTTAACTTATGTGTCTACTCTGCCTAGATAGAAAGTTTTGAAGGCATCTATATATATTTCATAACAGTGTCTGTTCTTTATGGATTTAATCCATAAATATTTATCTATCTGAAAACTTTGATACTTGGAATGTTTTCCTTGAAGCATTTGGTGCTCAGAGGGAGGAAAAAAAAACATTTGGTGCTAAGCATTGCACACTGATTCCTTTCCCCAAGTTTATTCTATTTTAAAAAGTTATATTTTCTTTCCAATGAGATGCAGAATAAAATTTGAGGACTTCCATTAAGCAGGGAACAGCATCTGTCATCCATGGAGAGTTCCTGTTTTGGCAAAATAGACAATATGAGTTTTACAGTCTCTCCAATTGAAAATGGTAGAAAATTAAATGATTTGCTTTGATTGCCTACTGTACCCTTTATTCATACATAATTTTAAACCATAAATTATTTAATAAAGTTTTTTTCTATAATAAACATCTAGTTGTTAAGGTGTATCTATATGAATTTAAGTGTTCTGCTATCCTGTGTATCAACCAACTTTCTCGCTGCTCACTGGAGACAATAATATGTTTTGCATAATACTGAATAAAAAGAGATTTCAGGTTATCACTGGAGGGACCAGCAGCATTGTAGGTTTAGAATTACAATCTTAAGTATGAGAATAGATAATACAGAGATGGTGCATTCATGAGTATCATGCACCAAAATTTCCTCCTGAATGTGTACATTGTAAAGGATGATTCTATTTTAACAGTGCTAAATTTTACATAGCAGCAAATTGCTTCTAGTAATTCTTGCTGCTTTATTGCTGAGGAGAAATGGTGGAAGGAGAGATGTACACAGGGAACTTGTTCCTCTCTCCATTTCATTATCGAAGCTGTATACAATAACCCTAGTATTTTTACCTTCCTGGAATATTCAAAGGGATCTGGGATTTTATCCATTTGGGAGTTCTTTCCAAAGATTCAAATGACAACTTGTCCATTTCTACCCGTTCCATGGAACTCTTATTTGTTCTCTCTCATGAGTTTTCAAGTTATCCACCCAAAGTTTGGCCTTTCCTAAATTTCTCCTTACGTTGTAAGTGTATATACCAGTGGAACACTGTACTCTGGCTTATTTGTCGTCCCTCACCCTTACCACATGTCACTCTATAGTTTCCTATCATATATTTCCTTTCTTGATTTCCTCCTTCATTCCAATTTTTTTTAATCAAGCAGTCAATAAACGTTTATTAAATGTCTCTCCTGTGTGTCAGGTACTGTGCTAAGTACTAGGGATACAAAGAAAGGCAAAAGACAGTCTCTGCTTTCAAGGAGCTCACAATTTAATGGGGAAGACAACATGCAAACAAATCCACAAACAAGTTACATACGAGATAAATTGAAAGTAATCAACAAAGGCAAAACACTACAATAAAGGGGATTGGAAAAGGCTTCCTATAGAAAGCAGAATTTTGGCTGGAACTTGAAGGAAGCCAGGAAGCCAGAAGGTGGAGATGACAAGGGAGAGCATTCCAAATATGAAAAACAGCTAGTGAAAATGCCCTGATTTGAAAGACGGAATATCTTATTTGACGAACAGAAAGGAGAGCAGTGCTGCCACATCAAAAAATACATTAGTGGAGGAGCTTTGGGGGGAAGGTGCAACCTCCTTGATGGTTATATGTTGCTGCTTACTTACTCCCACAATGCTCTTCTTCATCTCCTCCTGTGGTGATATTAATTTTTTTATTATTGGGGATTATTTTATTTTATGACTCATTGCCATACATTAGAATATACAGCATCAAAATGTTGATATTAAAAGGGTATTTTTTTTTGGCAGGAGGAGGGGCAGAGTTAGATGAGTTGAGAGGTCCTGGCAATACATGAGTATATCACACACACACACACACACACATATACATTTACATCTGCACATCCTTATATAAGTTTATTTTCTAGTGCCATTGAAGTACATGGTAACTATGGAGATAGGAAGCTGATGACAATTCAGTTTGTCTTACCTTTGAAAACCAGGTTTCATTTGGAGATTGTGTGAGTGTGGTCTTTCAATGAGCTATAATCATATGGCATATTACACACAGAGTTATGCAAAATAATTTCAAGGGTGAAACTAAGTGAAGAGAAAGAAGATCAGGAGAAGCTTTGTGTTTTGAAGGAAGTGATAGAGGTGCATCCCAGACTTGTACATGGGGGACCGCATGTGCAAAGGCACGGAGGTGGCAGATTTGAATCTTTAGGAAACAGCTGGTAAGCCAATTTGATTGGAACACTGGATGTGAAGGGAAGTAATATGAACTAAAACTGGAAAGGGAGATTGGAGCCAAATTGTGGAGAGCTTGTAATGCCAAAGTAAAGATTTCGCATACAATCTGAGGCAAAAAAAAAAAAAAAAAAAGAACCACGGACTTTTAAGTAGGGGAGAAAAATGGTCATCTCTAAGTTTTAGAAATATCAATTTGGCAGATGAGTGAAAAGTGTTTTAGAGAGGATTTAAACCAAGTCTTCTTAAACTTTTTCCACTTGTGACCCCTTAAACTGTGGGTCACAATCCCATGGTTAGGACCCACAGTTTAAGAGGTGCTGTGTAGACAAGAAATAGATAGACCAATTAGGAAACTATTGCAGTAGTCCCATTAAGAAGGGATGAGGGGCTTACCTAGTATATAGGATCATAGTTTTAGAGTTGTAAGAGACTTTAGAGGATGTCATGGACTACAACCTTCTCATTTTTATAGATAAATGAAGGGCTTGATTAAATGACCTGAGTAGAGTCACAGAGCTAGTAAGTAAAGATAGGTTTTGAATTTAGATGTTCCTGAAGCCAAATCTAGTGTCTTAGCCATTTCACTCCATTCTGATAGATGGGGCAAAGAGGAGACAGATGCAAAAATGTGAAGGGAAAATCGATAAGACTTGGAAAGTGATTGAATTGAGAGGCAATTAGCATCATTTTAACACTTTAAAGCACCCTAATCCAAAATTGCTAAAAAATATTTTCACTTTTACAAAATTTTATATATTTAGTATTGTTATAAAAAACTAATCTTTTATAAATGAAACATCAGGTAGAAAACAAAATATGGTTTTAACTTTGACAAATTATTTTTTAAAAATACAGTTCTCTAAACACAGCGTAATTATTTGTATTTCTGAATTGTTTAAAAAAAAAGTCTACTTTTATGGTTTTGTGGCGTCATCAATGTAAGAACTCTTTCCATTGAATGAAACTGTAATGAACCAATCTGCTCTAATTCATGTAGAGATCCTCCTCCAAAGGGGGGGGGGGTCCCTTCTAGTTCTCTTGACATTGAATGGATACCAGTTGAACACAAGGGCTATCAATCAGTTATGACTCATTTTGATGTGACTAGTCCATCATTAAGAAGATATTGCCCACAAAAATGCTTTCCATTTTAGTTAAGTTTAGTGAGAACTCTAGCTATCATCAAATATGAACATATTGGATTTAGACAAAGACATTCAGGTCACCTTTGTTTTGTGATGAAACAAAAAGTTAATCAGGACCTCTAGATTTAAAACAAAGTATTCCACTTACCACTTAAGCAAATGAAAAAAAAATGCAACTTTTCTAGTAGCGTCCTTCTGACCTTAAAAGGCCAATGGAGCTTCCAGAAGATCTGGGATTTCACCCAGGAAGTTAGGTCAGCAAAAGATGTAAGTACTTGGGTAACCCTGAGGACCCCAAAAGTTCCACAGTCATAGATGTTGAATGCCATAGAAGGGTACTACGATGCCACGTGCCAAGATTCTGAGGATGCCAAACCTTTCAAGATGCTTTATGCTATGTCACTAGAATCTTAGAACTGATAGAAAAAATATTTTCAAGTGTGAAGCAAGATTGCCAATAAGAGCTTTAAACAGATGACACCTGTAAACAGAAATTCTGGTTGATTTGGAATGCTGGTTTGAAACAGGTTGACATGCTAGTTTGAAAAATGCTAGGTTGAAATGCTAGTTTGTGATTTTGTTTTTGTCATTTAAAAACCTTGTTCCTAAGTTCCAAAAATCTCCATTAATTAAACATAGCAATGACAGATCTTCATCTTTAAATACTTTGTTTGTGTGAGGCTGTCACACGGGGAAAAAGATTATAATTTAAACAATATGTTCAAGCCTAAAAAGTCTTCAACAAATTCTTAATGTTTAAAAAATGGGGAAATTTTCCAGGACTTCTGGAATTAACATTTTGGACCTCTTCACTGAAAGAACCTTAGAGTAAATGAGAAAAGGGGGGTCAAAATTACCATCCCCACCTTGTTTCATTTGTCATGAATAAAAGGCAGCATTTTGTTCCAAAAAAAGCAGCCACTGAGCTCACAAAATAGCAACCTGATAAAATATGCTTAATATGTTTAAATGATCATTCCTAGCTTTGAAAACCATCTTAAAAATCAAGAAAACTAAGAACAGTAAAATAAAAAAGTAATTTGCATCTCATTACATTTTTTCTTGGAATCATTAGAAAAAGCTAAACAGAAACTGTCTCTGATAGAGTTACCTCCTTTTGTGACCATCTTCTTGGCCTCCATTCCGTGGATTCTGCAGACGTGGTTTTGGTGGTAGACAGTAATCCCCTCTCCCACTGGTTCCTCCCTTCCCCCACTCCTGGATTATCTTGCTCAGTACACCAGGCAGATAGTGAACTTCTGCCAAACCTGGATACTCTCCTGATGTGGGGGAGGTCTCCATGTGGCAGCCAGCTTGTGGTTGGAGGATTCATCCATATCACATGTAGATTAATGGAATATGGTGTGCTCCATTTGTAATGAACATTAACAAGTGCCATTGGTAGAGGGATTTAAGGCTAAATTAGACTGTACATGTCTTCTCAGGGCTGCTTCTTTCTAATTCTAGCTTATAAGGTTAGGCATGCATTGCATCTGAGGTAAATGCATGGTTGAATGTAACATTCTGGTCTTTATTTACCTCTCTTACTTATTATCTCAGGCTGACTTAAGCCAAGGTGAGTCCTGGCACTGCAGAAGGGACAGTTAATTTTTTCTCCCCGCCTCTTTAGCCAATGAGCTAACCCCTGAACAAGCACTAAGTGAATATATCGTCTCCATTCCAGAACCAACTCTACCTCTAGACCTCTCCACTACTAATACTCTCCAAATGATCACTGTCAAGCATATTATGCTAACAAAAAGAATTTTTTTTTATCAAAGAAAGGTAGATTAGAACATATAAAGAGGAAAGCAAACAAAATTCATTTGGGGTGAGAGTGGGTAGTTGCTGATCAGTACAAAAGTATGATAGTCAGGGATTATCTGACTTCTGAGATATTGGCCATTCACCATTTTTCATTCACTCTAAATCTAACGCTGTCCCTACTAACTTTTCTAGTCATATGTCATTTCATTTCCAAATCATCGAGGGATATATATTGAAGCTTACATGTACTCATCATACATCCCTTTTCCCTTTGAGCTACCTATAAGTTTGATTCCTCTGAGATCAGCAGGTCCCACTGATACCTCACCACCAGAATGATATGTTATTAGCATAAAAATGGTCTTTTGGGACAGGAATGCTTCTTAGTTTAATTGAAAGTGCTCCAGAATTTCTTGAAAGCAACGCAGGCTACCTTCTTTCTACCATAAAGGGCCCAGTTGCAATGAGTTGTTTGTATGTGATATAGTCAACTTGTAATGTGGGACCCCAGGTGGAATCAGAGCATCATGATGGAAATTGGAGGTTATGGGCAGTGAGGTGGCACAGTGCATATATAATGTGGGGCCTGGAGTCAGGAAGAACTGAGTTCAAATTTGGCCTCAAACACTTGCTAGCTATAACTCTGAATAAGTCACTTAACCTCTATTTGCTTCAATTTCCTCACCTGAGTGAGGACCAAATGAGATAGTAATTTAAATACTAAATTGTTGATGATGATGATGTGTTTGGTACTATTGATTCTCTCTAATACCAGGTGAGGCTAGGAACCCCAGTGCCTTTGACTTAAATGTCAGAAACTTAGCAGCTTCAGCCTATCTGAAAGTCTTAGCACTGTCACTAACTGTGGCCACAATTTCTCTGCACTCCTTCTACTGGGCTTTTACTCAGCTTTCACTCTTTCTTTTGAGTCTCTCTGTGTCTAGGGAATAATCAAGATTCATATATTCTCTCTCTCCCATGGACTGCAGGTTCCTTTGTTTGCACTCCTGCTTCTGCTAAAGTATGGAAATTGTTTTCTATCACTTGGAGGTGGGGAAGAATTTTTCTCTCCAAGTCTTGCCCCAACTTTGAAAGTGACCACAGTAACCTGAATGGGTGGTCACTAGTTTTATATCAAGAAACTGAGAAAAAAAACCATAGGAATTGAAGAACTAATGGTTACAGAAACAAAAGCTTAGATTCTGGCCTCTTTTGAAGAGCAGCTGAGAATCTACAATTAGCTCACTTCTTTGACCTCATGTTCCCCTTTAGAAGAAGGAAGCCAGGAAATAATTGCCCAAATGCTTAAATAGCAACTGGATGTCTATGGGCTAAGCTCCCATTAAGGGGAAGTAAAAATGGAAAAGAGTTCTCAGAAACCTCAGTATTGTTTTCATTTATATATTTTTTGGATCCCATTGATTTCTGAAAGTCTCTAGCTGTAGTTTCTCTTAGTTCCTGGCCTTCAACAGCTCACCGTGGCCTCCTACAAGAAGTCCCAGAGAGAAGGTAGAGTCAAGATGGTAGAGTCAAGATGGAACTCACCCAATCTCTCCCAAAATTCTACTCCAAACAACTTTAAAATAATGCCTCAAAATGAATTCTGGAGAGGTAAAACCAACAAAAGGGTGGGATGAAAAGGTATTCCATATCAAGACAATTTAGAAGGTTGTCAAGAAAGTCTGTCTCATTGGGGAAAGAGGGGACTACAGTTCATCATAAACTATGACTAGCAAGCCAGCAGTGAGGCGCCGAGCCTGGCACAAGGCAGTAGAAAGGTCTTGTGCTCCTGCATAAGGCAGCAGAACTTGAGGGCAACTGAATCTGCCACAGTGACCTCCAAAGCTCCCAGTTCACAGATGATAAGTCGGTCAGGTGACTGATCAAAAGAAGATTACAAGACAGCCTCTGTTCACAGTAGATGCAGGACTCTGCTGCATTGCCCATACTCAGTTTCAGATAGTAGTCCCATGGTGAAGAGGAGCACTAACACATTACAGTTTCCTGCCTCAGGAGAGCAGGGATCCTAGTAACAGTTCCAGGGCAGAAAACTTGTGGTCACTCACAGACCAGAGTACAGGCCAGGAGATAAGTGACCACACCTTTCCTTAGATCATGCCATCTTGGAATTATTGAAAGGTTATAGACTCCTAGAACAAGCCCTGATAACAACAGAGTAAAACCACTCAAGGGGCAGAGCCCAACTTTAATATGAAGTTAAAATTCAAGAAATAGGCTGGAAAATTAGCAAGCAAGCAACAATAACAACAACAAAAAAGAACCAGACAATAGGAAGGTACTATGGTGAGAGGGAAGATCAAATCATGAACTCAGAAGAGGACAACAATGTCAGAATGGCTACATGCAAAGCTATAAAAAAAAAACTGTGAATTGATCTCAGGTCCAAAAAGAACTCATGGAAGAATTCAAAAAGAATTTCAAAAATCAAATAAGAGAGGTAGAGAATACATTTGGGAAAAAATGAGAGTGGTGCAAGAAGAAAATAATACCTTACAAAACAAAATAGGTCAAATGGTAAAAAGAAGCACAAAAATCCACAGAAGAGAACTCTTTAAAAAGTATTATTGGTCAAATTGGGAAAAAAGGTACAAAACTCATTGAAGAAAACAATTCCTTAAAAAGTAGAATTGGACAAATGGAAATGGAAGTTAAAAAAGCTCACTGAAGAAAATAATTTTCTAAAAATTAGAATTGGGCAAGTGGAAGCCAATGACTACATGAAAGATCAAGAAACAATAGAACAAAATCAAAAGAAGAAAAAAAAGAAGAAAATGTGATTTTTCTCATTAGAAACAAAAACCATAGATTGATTTAGTTAATGAATATTGATGTAAAAATTTAAATAAAATATTAGTGAGGAGATTACAGCAAGATCAAAGACTATGAGTAGGTTGGATTCATACCAGAAATGCATGCCTTGTTCAAAATTAGGACAGCTATCATTATAATTGAACATATAAATAACAAAAACAACAAAAACCATATGATTATCTTATTAGATTTAGAAAAATATTTTGACAACATATAATACTCATTCCTACTAAAAACACTAGAAAGCAAAAGAATCAATGAAATATTTCTTAAAATGATTAAGTAATACCTATTTAAAACTAAGAACAGGCATTATGTATAATGGGAATAAACTTGAAGCCTTCTCAACAAGATCGGGGTGAAGCAAGGATGCTCATTATCACCACTATTGTTCAATATTGTACTAGAAATGCCAACTATAGAATGAGAGAAGAAAAAACAATTGAATGATTAGACTAGACAATGAGGAAACAAAACTATCACTCTTTGCAAATGATATGATGGTATACTTAGAGAATCTCAGAGAATCAACTAAAAAAAACTAGTTGAAATAATTAACAACTCTAGCAAAGTCACAGAATGTAAAATAAACCCACATAAATTATCAACCCTATAATTTTTGACAAAGTCAAGCAGCAAGAGATAGAAAGAGAAAATCCATTTAAAATAAATGCAGACAATATAAAATACTTGGGAGTCTACCTCCCAAGAGAAACCCAAGAATGATATGAACACAATCACATTCACAATCATTTCCCCCACAAGTAAAGTCAGATATAAACACATGCAAAAATATTAATTGCTCGTGGAAAGGATTAGCCAACATAATAAAACTGACAATTCTCTGTAAATTATTATACTTATTCAGTGCCATACCAATCAAACTACAAGTTTATAGACCTAGAAAAATATAGCAAATTAATAGCAAAATTTGTCTAAAAGAGCAAAAGGTCAAGAATATCAAAGGGAATTAATAAAAAAAAATGTGAAGGAAGGTGGCTTAGCAGTACCAATTTTCAAACTGTATTACAAAGTAGTAATCATTGAAACAATCTGATACTGGCCAAGAAACAGAGTTGTGAATCAGTAGAATAGACTAGGTACACAATACACAGTAAGAAGTAACTATAGTAATCTAGCTTTCGATAAACATAAAGACCTCAACTTTTGGGAAAGAATTCATTCGTTACACGACAAAAACTGCCAGAAAAACCGGAAAACAGTTTGATGAGAACTTGATATAGACCAACACATCACACAGTATACCAAGATGAGCTCAAAATGGGTGCATGATTTGAACAAGGATGATACCATAAGCAAATTAGGAGAGTGTGGAATAGTTTACCTATCAGATCTATGGATAAGGGAAGAATTTATTATCAAACAAGATATGTAGAGTATTATGGGATGTAAAATGAATAATTTTGATTACATTAAATTAAAAAGGTTTTGCACAAACAAAACCAATGCAGCCAATTTTAGAAGGAAAGCAGCAAACTGTAAAAATATTTTACAAGTGTCTCTGATAAAGGCCTCATATCTCAGATATGTAGAGAACTAAGTCAAATTTATAATAATATGAGTCATTCCCCAATTGATAAATGAGCAAAGGTTATGAACTGGCAGTTTTCAGATTAAAAAAAAAACAAAGCTTCTATATTCATATGAAAAAATGCTCTAAATCACCATTGATTAGAGAAATGCAAATTAAAATAACTCTGAGATATTACTTCATACCTTTCAAATTGGTTGATATTAGAGAAAAGGAAAATGACAAATATTGAATGGGCTGTGGAAAAATTGGAACACTAATGCACTGTTGGTGAAGTTGTAGACTGATCTAACCATCCTAGGACCATATGTTATCTTCATTTCCAAATATATTCCTCCTTCTGCCCCTATTAAGACTTCTTTTGACACAAAGAAAAAAGAAAAAAAATGGACCATGTGACCAAAGGACTATATAAATGTATACCTTAAGACCCAGAAATAACACTAGGTTTGTATCCCAAAGGGATTTTTAAAAAGGGAAAAGGAACTTTATATGCAGAAATATGTGTATTTTTTGTGGTGGCAAAGAATTAGAAATTGAGGGGCTGCCTATCAATTGGAGAATGAATGAACAAGTTGTGCTATATGATTGTGATAGAATGCTATTGTGCTATAATAAATTATGAGCAGGATGCTTTCAGAGAAAACCTGGAAAGACTTACACAAATTGATGCATAGTGATATGAGCAGAACAAGGAGACCAATTTACACAGTACCAGCAATATTGTAAAGATGATCAACTGTGAATGACTTAAATATCACAGTAATACAAAGACCTAAGAATTCTAAAGGACCTATGACAAAAATGCTATACACCTCCAGAGAAAGGACTGATGGAATCTGAATGCGGATTGAAGAACACTGTTCTTTTCTTTTTTTTGTTTACTTTTTTTTGTTTTTGTCTGCGTTTTCTTCACAAGATGACTAATATGGAAATATGTTTTGTATGATTGCACATATATAACCTATATCAAATTGCTTACCAACTCAGAGAGGGAGGAGAAAAGGGATGTTTGGATAGAAATGGAACTCAAAATTGTAAAAAAAAATTAAATTTGTTTTTATATATAATTGGAAAAAATAAAATATTAAAATAAAAAAGTGCTGGAAAATGCAAGTGTTGTCCAAACAAAATGCCCCAACTCATCTTAAAAAAGTTTCAAAATATCTTAATCTCCAAGTACAAGTAGTTATGTGATTTATTTTCTTTAAATAAATGATCCTTTTGATGGATATGAAAAAACAAATCCCAGAGAGTAAATTCAGTCAATCAATAAACATGTATTAAGTGCTTACTATGTGTCAGGTATTACACTAAGTGCTGGGGATAAAAACAAAGGCAAAATATCGTCCCAGCTCTTGAGGAGCTCACAATCTAATGGGGAAGACAACATATAAATAACTATGTACAAATAAGCTAAATTTAGGATAACTAGGAAATAATCCACAGAAAGAGGGTATTAAAATTAAGGGGATTCCAGAAGCATAGTGGAAAGAAACTTGTAGAAGGAAGACCAACCAGAAAGATATTTTGATAGTGTATATGTCCTCAAAAATAATAAGGAAGTTAAGAAAAGGGGAGTGTTGTGTGAGGAATGGAGGTATTGAGTTCAGTTTTGGATGGCTATGAGACAGTCAGTTCTAGGTATCCAATAGGCAAATTGGAGTTGTGAGAATGGAGGTCAGCAGACAGGGTAAGTAGATTTGGGAATCATTAACATAGGGATGAGAATAGAATGCAGGGGAACTGATGCGATCACCAAGAGAAAATAGCATAGTGGAAAAATAGAAGAGAACCCAACACAATGCCTTTGAGTATACACATGGTTAGCAGACATGACCTGGATGTTCATCCAGTCGAAAAGATTGAGAAAGAATAGTCAGGCAGGTAGGAGGAGAATCAGCAGAGAACAGTTGTCATGAAAACCTAGAAAGAAGAGAGTATAAAAAAGAGAGAGCGAGATTGATAGGGTCAAAGGCTTCAGAGAGGTTAAGAAGGATGAGGACTGAGAAAAAACCATTAGATTTGGCAGTTAAATGTGTATTGGTAACTTTGGAGAGAACAATTTCAGTTGAATGTTGAGGTCAGGAAAACAACAGAATGAAACTCAATGCTGTTCAATTATAATGACCAAATGTGACACCAAACAAAAGATGAGGGAAGACACAACCATCCTCTTTTCCAGAGGTGGGAGCCTATGGATGTGGATATAAAATTATATAAATACTTAGTTGATGTATTGGTTAATCATGCTGATCTACTTTTTTTTTCTTTTTTCTTTGTGTCTATAGAAGTCTTAATAGAGGCAGAAGGAGGAATATATTTGGAAATGATAACATAAAAACAAAACATTATTATTAATGTTAATGATCAATATTTGTTATTAATTAACATTAAATAATTAACAACAAAAGTATTAACAAAATTATTATAGTAAAATTAAAAACAAAAAGTATTATTATCGTTCCTGTAGAAGGTGGCATCTAAACTGAGCCTTCGGGAATTTTAAGGATTCTGAGGGAGCATATATTCCAGGCATATAGACAACCTTATCTATGGTAGAGATGGGAGGTGCTGTCTTTGAGGAACAGTCCAAGTCCGATTGAATCATAGAGCATACAAAGGTGAGTCATGTGAGTTATCAGGCCCTCCTTGGAGAGGCCACAATGAAGAGGCATAGAGAAAGGATGTGTATGTAGGACTGTTGAGATAGCCATACTCAAGGGCTAATTATTAATGATTCAACATCATTGTGGCAGGAAGTCTCCAAAGAAGTACTCCAGCAATCTTTTTCTTGGCCCTAGGTACTTTACATTTGAAAAAAAAAAGATGTGGATAAAGACATAGATGGTTTACTGACCAAATTTGCAGATGGAACAATGCTGGGAGGGATAGTTAACACAGTGGATCACAGAAAAGATCTAAAAGCTTCTCTAAGAGGTAGAGCATTGGGCTGAATCTAACAATATGAAATTTAATAAGGATATGTGAGCACAAAAAAATCAGCTTCACAAGTATAATATTGGGGAAGGCATGGATAGGCAGCAGTACTGAAAAAGATCTGGGGGGAGGGAGAATAGTGAATTGTAGGAAGAATATGTGTCCAGAGTGGGCTGTGGCAGACACAAAAGCTAATAAAATCTTGGGGCTCATTAAGAGGAGCATGGCATCCACAAATAGGGAGGTGATAATCCCACTGCTGCTTTTCGCCATCATTATTTTTATATGGAATATTATGTTTGATTCCGGGCACCCTGGTTTAAGAAAGACATTGATAAGCTGGAGGGTATCTGGAGGTGGGCAGCTGGGATGGTGTAGCATCTTGAGTCCATGTCACATGAGTTTTAGTTGAAGAAATTTGGCAAGTTTAGACTGGAGAAGAGAAGGCTTCTAAGTAGAGCAGGACATAATATCTGTCTAGAAGTATTAGAGAGGCTGTGTCATAGGGGAAAAGTGAGTCTTGTTCCCTTTGGCTCCAGAGGTCAGACACAGAAGCAACAGATGAAAATAGCAAAGAGCAAAAATCAGACTTAATGTCAGGAAAAAACTTCTTAACAATCAGAGTTTTCAATAAGTTGAATGTGCTGCATAGAGAAGTAATAGATTCCTCTTCCTCAGAGATCTTTAGGTAGACGTTCCCAAGTCCCATTTGTTACATACTTTACCACTTGGCAGGTATGACTTCACCTGAAACGTGATATTATTTCTTATTCTCCAATCAATGGTTGTCCACTTTTACTTTGCTGTAACAAAATATGCATTTCTTTCCATTGGAGCTATTAACGAAAAGCCTCAAGACTGTTGCTGCTGAAAGTGGCCATTTCTTTAATATATAAATCCAAATATCTAAATTCTCCTGCCTCTTGCTTGTAGATTTCATCTTGCTCATCTCTGTTGAAAAAGTGGAGGTTATTTAACATGCCAGTTACTCAGAAAGAGCTAACTGCTCGACTCCATAATGACCAAAGTGTTTCCTTTAGGGAGCTCATCGTGAATAATATGTATTTATGTAAGTCTCTGACTGAAAATTTGTGGGATAAATTGTAATGGCTCTGCCAGAATATATCGGGTCAATTATGGAACAGTATATCAGTGCTCGTAAGGCTTGGTCTTCACATTTTGAGAGGAAATTATAAAATCTTTTGTGCCTCTCTGGTTTGAATTTAAAACTAATGCTTTAAAAGTGTTTTTATGGCTATATATGGATGTATTTTTGTTCATGACTTAGCCCTAAGTCAATATGATGCTTTGGTAAAAGAAAAATTCTGATGAATTTTATGTGATAAATATATTCTTCTCTTAGGGCACATAGCATAAAAGCAATAATCCTTAATCTTCTTTATAAGGAAAAGATAGGAGAGAGTTGATTAAGAGATGGCTAGATAGCCACCAGGCGGCAGCTAGGTGATACCATGGATAGAATGCTGGGCCTGGGGTCAGGAAGACCTGAGTTCAAATCTGGCCTCAGACACTTACTATCTGTGTGACCCTGAACAAGTCACTTAACATTGCTGCCTCAGTTTCCTCAGCTGTAAAATGAGCTGGAGAAGGAAATGGCAAACCACTCCAGTATATCTGCCAAGAAAACCCCAAATGGGATCACAGAGAGATGGACACAACTGAAATGACTGAATAACAACAAAAGATAGTTGTCAATGTCTCTCCACTGTTCAGGGAATAATCAAAGTTAAGGAAAGGAAAATAATTTTTCTTTCTCTGTTGTTATAAGGAATATTATTTGAGCATCAAGTAACAGCTTTCTGACACATCTCAATGATTCCAGAGGAGGACGACTGGGGGCTAGAAACAATATCCTCTGAACAACAGTTGAAAGTATTAAGGATGGTTTTTCCTGTAGAAGAGATAACTACTATGAGCATTGATCTTCCATCTTCATATATTTAAAAGGAGGCAAAATCAAATAGAAGCAGTGTGACGTAATGGATAAAAAAGTGGCCTTGGATTCACGAAGGCCTGACTTCCCAAGTCCCACTTGTGATGTACTTTACTATCTGTGCAGCCTCAGGCAACACTCTTAAGAGTTTCAGAAGAGGTGCTGATGTATATTAGAAGAGAGTTTTCTCATTGTTACCCCGATAAAACAATGAAATCAAATAGAAAGTGATAATGATAATGATGATGATGATGATGATGATAATTAGGAGGATTTATTCCCTGCTGCTCCGGTCTACAAGCATTTATCAAGTACTTACTATGTGTCAGGCCCTGTGCTAAGCTCTATAGAGCTATGGCATTGTGTGAACTATATGAAATTTTGGAGGATATATCACAAACCTGGCATAGCAAATGAGTAGAAAACTATACTCTATGGAATAGTTCTTATTTGACTTCCGTGAAGGAAGGGTATAGCCCTTCCACAGAGACCTCTAATGCTGAGTGGATGAAACTACTGGGAAAGCCTAAGCAGCAACTTCGATGCCAGGATAGGTTGCGTGCAAGAAATATATGACCTCTTGACTACTTTACTACAGATGACCCTAGTAAGTGACAAAAGATTATTGACTGTAGCAGAGGTGTCTTCATCCGCACTGTGACTTTGCTGCCCCTGGTGCTTCTCTTGCTTGTGGTCACCACCTTCAATCAGAAGACCTACAGAAAACTGCAAAGATTTGGTATCACTCATCACATGGACCAGATTGTTGAGATGTGAGACTCAGCCATTACGAAAAGTAGAGGAAAAGCCCAAGATTTCTAGGTTTTGTTATCCCCATATTTTGTTTTTGTTTTTCCTTTATGGTAATACCTTCAAGAGCAGGGGAGGAACTGCAACAATTTTTGTTATTGCTTCTCTGTGTTTATTTTGCTTTTACTTTTGCTTTTTTTTCTTTCCCCCCTTAGTACTGCCTCTGTCTGGAAGATTATCAAGTTAAAGGCTCGAGAACATTTAAATGGTGGAAGTCTTCTAGAAGGTACTTAGGATCTTGCATGTGAAAGAAAGGACCACACTAGAACAAGATTCCAAATCCCACCCCCACTTCCTACTTGCCCTCCTAGCTCCTGGTTGGGTCAGATAGATTTCAATACTCAAATGCACACACACACACACACATACACACACACACACACACAAGTGTGTATATATATATATGTATATGTATATGTGTGTGTGTAAATTTAATTTCCATCTTTGAATGATTTTAGATGAAAGTGATGTTCAAACATTGCCTGATCTCCATCCCCCAATTATTTTATCCTCCATTGTAAAATTTCTTCCTTGCATGCCTCTTTTACGTGAGATAATTTCCCCCATTTTCCTTTCCCTTCCCTCTTTCTTCCCCATGCACTTTTTAGATCATCCCAACATAATTAACTCACTCCCATGCCTTCTGAGTACAATCCTTCTAATTGCCCTAATAATGACAAATTATTGATTGATTGATAAGAGAAATAGTTACTTCAGCACTATTTTCAAAATATCCTAAAATTACAATTTTGGAGGGAAAAGGAAATGGACACTGTTCCAAGCTCAGGCCTAGACCCATTAATCAGTGGGCCTGGAGACCGATGTCATCCTTAAAGATACAGTATATTCACATCGATCATTCCTTGCCACAGATAGTTTACTATCAAATCTCCCGATAGTAGAGGAGACCTCATCCTAAAGAGCTACCATCTCTGGAGGTGTCATTAAAGCCAAAACATAAAGCCAGTCCTCTGCACTATCCATTTCCTGCTTCAACAAAATTATTCTCGTCTAATGTTACAATGGTTACTTTAATAGTTAGGTCATTCCCCTAGTACTTTAGGTTTGATATTAGAATAAAATGAGACACACACATAGGCCATTCCACTATTAACTAAATCTATAGCTAAAGAAAAGATACTAAATAAGCATATGCATTAAGGACACTACACATTGAGACAGCTGAGGAAAGCTCTCCTGCTTCTGAGTTGCTTTCTACAGTCTTCAGGCCAAGCCTCAAAGAGAGGTTAAAGAGGTTGTTTTGAAGTTATGTCAATAGCTAGAAATCATAGCCCACTGAGTCAATCAAATCTCAAGGACAGTTTCAATCCAATTTGAAGAAATACTAGCCTTCTTTTCATGGGGATAGGGAGATAGGTTCTTTCTCCTAGCATAATCACAAACAGAAGGAGGAACCCCAACTCCTAGCCTGACCTCTCAGGAGATAAGGACTATATAGGAATTGTTCATATAGTACAGAACCAAGATGAAGGTGAAGCAGTGATTCAGCTGTTTCACAAAATGGCTCAAGTTTTGGTGTTTTCAGTATCAACCTCACAGGAGAATATTGAGATAGTTATGTTATTGCTTCATATTTAAATTTCTTTGGTAAAGTGAGTCTTTTATATCTTTAACATTTCTTTCCTAGGGAGAAATTGAATAGCTTCTTATATCTGATTGATGATGATGATAATGATGACAATGATAGCTAGCTTTTATATAGCCCTTTATAGTTTGAGTAATCTTCTAGTCCTGCCTTTTTGAAGAGAACTTAGTCCTGAGCCATTTAGGATTTAACTTATTTTCCTTGAGCTTTAACGTAGAGATGTAAAATGCCAGAGAGTTAGAAAAAAAAATAAGAGCCCAATGTCACGTTAAGTGTCAAGGTTCCCAGTGATTGAATCCTCATGGATTCAAGTCAAGGTCAAGTCAAGGTCCCCATGGGTATGAATCCAGAGGCCTCCTTATTGAAAGACATTAAGTGCTCTAGCTTCCCTGGGCCCAACAGTGTATTGTTACCCTTGGGGACTCATCCAGGACCTGAAAGACTGATTCCAATCAACCCTGAGTGCTTAATTCCTTTTTGGGAGTACTACATATGTTCTGGGCTCATTTGAATATATTTGCTCTCTTTTCATACTAATCCTACTTGTTTATTGTCAGGCAAATTTGGACCTTCATTTGAATCAATCAGTACTTTGGCAGAGATCCATTGGAAAAAAGTGGAGTGCCTTATGTGTTGACCCCTAGAGAGAATTTTCCTGAACATCCCTCTGAATTTACCCTGTGCATTGGCAGATGATTCATTGGTGAAATATATTTATTGCCTTATGTGCTTCAGGGACTCAGAGAGGTATTTTCATCCAGTAGAGTTCAGTTTATGAACTAAGGGTCACTAAGAAACTTTCAGTAAATCCCAGATCCCTAATCCCTGAATCTGGTCCTCATGTCCCATCCAAGGGCAGTTTCATAATTTATTTCCCTTTATTCAAGCAATTCTTGTCTTTATGAATCTCATATTTTGAGGGAATAGATTTCTAAATGGAGGCCTTAATTGTTTCGTTTTTTTCCCCCATCTGGGCCACCACAGATTCTCATCTACAAATTCCTATTTCTAATTCTCCAAACTCTGAGCTATTTTTTTTTCACTCTCTAACCCTCCATGTTTATGACATTATAAACAAGCAAAAGTGTTCTAAGAAAAATATTATGGAATATATGAGAAGCTCTTTTTCTAAAAATGAAAATAAAATCATAAAATGGCTTCTTTTTTTCTCTAATCACTGTATTATTTCATGTTATATTGTGGATTTTTATCTTCTATGTAATTATCCAAATGGAGATAGAAATAGTCTTGAGATTTTAATTACTGAAACCAAAAATTATTTTAATTTTTTTCTCCCTTAGATGGACTATCTCCAATCAACTTTTTTTGGGGGGGGAGAAGGAATCTCTTTAAGAGAAACTGTTCTTAATAGAGAAATCAGCCAATACATCTGTCTATGGAGTGTTCCAAGTTCTCAATATTAACAATGAACAGAACAAGCTATTAATCTGACCACTAACATTTGCCAAGGAAAATAGAACTATGGCTCATATACAGGAAATTATGTCACCAACTACTTTATATTGTCCAAGCTCAAACTCTAATAGCAAACAAACAAGGATTTAAAGGAAATTGAAATATTATAAATTGCTATATATGATCATCTTTCTGCCTGTTGTTTGGTGGTAAACCCTACTAAATATCTTCATGTATAAAAATTAGTTAAGTTGACTCCATTACACATCCAACAGAATTTAGCAAAGTAATGTATAATCATTCTTAGCTGTTGGTGGCCAGACATCTCTTGCTAATCCTTCCTGCTCTTTATTCTATGTCCTAAAATATGATTTCTCATTTTTTTACAGGACTGCTCACATAAGGATTTCAATATGATGATCTCTTAAAGCTTTCAAATTCTATGACTCCATGACTTGTCAGGCACAAAGCTGATGGTTCTTTCCTCTCAGAAATGGCAAATGTCCAAATTTTACATGTGTGGATTTTGACTATAATAGAGATTCTCATTCTTAGCCATGTGGGTTGGGGTTAGATACGCAGTGTGGGTTTGTTTGTAGCTAATAACTTTCTCTCATGTATGTCCATTAAGTTCACTGTTATTATTGATAGGGTTACAAATCTATCATGAAGGAAAAAAAAGAAATTGTCTTTCAGGTTATGGAGAAAAGAACGAGGAGAGATGAATAAAATTCCTTTTGACAATGATCGTGATTGTAAAACGCTTTAAAGATCAGATAAACCCCAAAGTGTTCAATGTAGTCAATTTAACTAAATCTTTTAGGTGAAGATATTTGATTGTATTTCTATTTATCAGTAAGCAGCAAGGAGAATTGGGTAAAGTGACTTGCCCAAGGTCACACAGCTAGTAAGTGTCTCAGGGTGGGTTTGATTTCAGGTCAAGGTCCACCTAGCTGCCTCAATATTATTGGTAATATTAACTTTTTTCTAATTGTGTGAATTTGAGAAAGCCTCTTCACTAGCCTTCCTTTTCTGATGGTCTGATAAATCTTGAATACAAGGGGCATTGTTCTGAATGTTGTGAAGTTTGCGTTCCCATTCTATCTGTGGCACAATTTATTGAAAAATTGAAAAACCCAAAGACTTCCCACCTGTGTGTCTTTGAAAAAGTCATATAGCTGTTCCTTCCTTCCATTTCCATTCTTATAAAAGTAAAGGTTGCACTGATTCATCTCTTAAGGCCTTTGTTGCTCTAAGGCCTGATGCACTTATGACAGGTATAGAAATAGATTGATCGATGAGGCCATTGCTTGTCAAATCAGTGCTGCATATGAACATGGTTCTATAAAATCCAGGAGTTGAACAGATTTTGACTATGCTTTTAAAAAGACAGCCTGTGGGCAAAGCAGAATTTTAAGGACTAAATCCATTCCCCAGTGGGTAACTGGTCAAAGGATATGAACAAATAATTCTCTAAAGAAGATTTGCAAACCATTAACAACCACATGAAAGAATGATCCTGATAAATAATGAGTGATATGCAAATGGAAACAAATCTGAGGCTTCACTTCATGCCAAGCAAATTGGCAAAGATGACAAAATAAAGGAAAAGTCAATGTTAGAGGGACTGTGGAAAGATGGGCACTCTCATGCATCACTGGTGGAGCTGTGAATTGATGCAATTATGCTAAAAAAAAAACTTACAGGGGTGGGTAACCTATGGCCTCAAGGCCAAGGGTCCTCTAGATCCTCAAGTGCAGCCCTTTGATTGAATCCAAACTTCACAGAACAAATCCCCTTAACAAAAGTCCCTACCCCTGGACCATCTAGAGATCCCGCTGCTAGGCATATACCTCAAGGAAGTCAAAAACAAAAAGGTATCATATATACCAAAATATTCCTCATAGTCATGTGTATGTATGTGTGCATGTGTATGTGCATACGTGTGTATGTGTGTGTGTAGGAAGTGAACTGGAAATAAAACAGAAACTCATTGAATAATAAATTTTGATATGGAATTAATATAATGGAATATGGCTGCTCTAAAATCAAGATAATAAATATGAAGAGTTCTGAGAAGTAGAAGGAGATTTAGATAAATTTTTACAGAATAAAGTATGCCAAGCCAGGAAAACAGTGCACACAATAACTATCACAATGTAAGTGGGAAAAATAAAATAAAATGGAAACTCAACATTATCCAATGCCACTGAAGAAGTTTGGCTCCAGTGAAGAGAGAAGATTCAACTACTTCCTTTCTATGTGGAGATGGGGGACTCTGGGTATGGTATGGAACTCTATATGTGTATGTGTATATACATAAGCATATACATATATATATAATAGTTGTATGTATATACACATATAGGCATGTGTAAACATATATATGTTTATGCATACATGAATATATAAAGATATATGGAGAGAGAGAAAGAGAATATTGATTAGTTTTATGGAATTGCTTTTTTTTTCACTTTCTTTTTCCTTAGCATTTTTTTAAATTAAAAAGAAAAGTACTAAATTTAGAATTGGATCTAGGTTTGAATCCTAAGTCTACCATTTACTTACCATTTTGCTCTTATTATTGTATAATTTTGTGGCTATGTTCAATTTTTTATGTATACTCACTTAGTCTTGTAAGAATTTTGGAAAATAAAAGTATGTTAGCACATTGCCTGACACTTAATAGTTATTCTATAAATGCTAGCTGTTGCTGTTGTTATTATCATGAAGTCATTTAAGATTCGCAAAGCTCTATACAAATATTTCCTTTCATCCTGTCAGAAGCCCTGGGAGGCAGGGCTAGTATTTTCCCCATTTCACAGATGAAGAAACAGAGACAAGCAGAAGTTAAGCGACTTGCTCAGGATCACGTAGTCAGTGATGTATCTAGACCTGACCTCAGGTCTGCCTGATGACAGGTTCCAGTGCCCTGTCTCCCGATCTACCAAACATCCTTGAAAGATAATGAATGTGGATTTTGCTTATTTCTGTCTTCACGAAGGCCTCATATAGTGCTTTACCTGTAGCACACATTTGAGAGAAACTTACCAATTACTTAAAGAGTTCTGTAAGTTAACATGCCATTTCCCCCATTTGATCAAGTAATCAAGAGCGATCAAGTCTCAGTATTTGTTGAAGTGTGTTGATATGCTAACAATTTTACTATTTTCTAACTTTTCTTATAATTTTCTTATTCATCTTGTATAAAACTAAAGTGAAATTTAAGGAAGCAAGAGTGAAGCCTGAGCCCTGCTTGGGCTCACTGAGAAAAGACTGAACCCACCAAACAAGACCAAGCTATGCTCTATTAAAAGATATAAACCCAGTTCAATGGCAAAAGGCTGCCTCAACTGCTCAATGTTAATTAGGATCACTTAATGTTTTCTAGTCCTGCAGAAGGGCAAAAGACAAAACTAAAAAAAAAATAAATAAATGAGGCATTTCTAGTCAAGTCTCCGAGAAGCCCAATAGCTTTGGTCCAAGCCTGGGTTTGGACTCTGTTGGAGGAGTGGAACAAGGAAATTTGTGGGTGGTGACGTTTTGGAAATACATTCCCTTGTTTATTTAGCACAGCCTGAATCTATTGACCTTCAGTGCACAGGGGAAGGTCCATCTGTTTGCCCTCTTTATTTAGGGAGGAGATGGTTTTTAGTCTCTGTGGAATGGGTGGGAGCATAATTGTTTCTGGTTTATGTGTTAATCATACGTAAGTGAAGATGGAAACTGAAACCTATCATTTAAAATTTGAAATAACTGTAATTCTGATCTTCTACCAAAATTCTCCTCTGAAGCCTCCATTTGGTGCTGAGGTGAATAGGTTTTAGCTACATGTCTATGTGAGAGCTAGCTTTGCTAAGTTCAAAGAGAAGCAGGAGGTCACCTATAAGGTCACCTCTTTTTCACCCACAAGGGCTACTGAAGGCCATCTAAGTGGTAGAGGGTTTGTAACCTATGACATGGGAAGAAACACCCTTGTTAATGAAACCGTATATCTTGGAATCATTGAAATAATAGTAATAATAGCTCACATTTATTGAATCCTGCACCAAATTAAAGCTATAGTTCCTGTCTTCCTTCTATGTAATAATAATGATAACACTAATACTTTGTACTTAATGAAAGTATGAAGTACCATGATGAACACTTCTTACGCATATGCAGATGGCAACTTCTTTACAATTTAGTAGATAATCTAGGGTTGCTATGGTAGAAAAACTTACCCCTGTGATCAATTTGGTGGTGAGACTCTCTGGACCCAACTAGATTGGATATAATCCATTGTTAGGCCCAAACTTGAAGCCTTTCTAGCTTGCTCTTTATTCTCGTAACCCCAGGGATATGTTATGGTCAGTTCTAACTGGTTGGTGAGAAATGATTGTTAAATTTTCAATATAAGCATTTCCTCCTCAGAAATCAGCAATCACTACAAATCAGGGCTTGATTTATTGTTGTATTGTCTAAACTGAAGAAAGTATTGAATTATTGTTGTATTGTCTAAAATGAAGAAAGTATTAATAATGCAGATTACACTTAAAAGTGTGTGTGCATTTCTTCCCCCCTCCATCCTAGCTGTAAAACATTTATCAGCATGTACCTATATTACTCGATAAACATTGCTGGAACCTAGCAGCAGTGTATCAGAAGGCTTAGGGACTGGTCATCTTTAAACTACAGGCCTGGTTGGTGGCTGTAAGTAGGCTACTGTTGCTGCTGCTGCTAATGATAATAATAATAATAGATAATAATATTATTATTATAATGATGATGATAATGATACTAATAATAACCAGCATTTATATAGCATTTGAAAGTTTTAAAATTGCTTTGCATCCATTTTCTTATTTGAGCCTCATCACACTTCTGCATAGCACCTAAGGAATCAGAATCACCTTCACATCATGTTGGCTTATTAATATTGAGGGTTTGAGATAGGAGTGTGCTGGTAAATATTTAACAACAAGCTCTCTGGGGAAAAAAAAAAGCACAATCCATTAACATGCTCTCCATTACTTTCTTAAGTCTAGACCAGGGGGTAGTTTTTTAGTTGATTCTCTACAATACTCCAAGTATAATATCATATCATCAGCAAAAAGTGATAGTTCTGTTTCTTCATTGCCTACTCTAATCCCTTCAATTTCTTTTTCCTTTCCAATTGCTATAGTTAGCATTTCTAGAATATTGATTAGCAATGGTGAAATATAATGGGTAGTCTTGCTTCATCCCTGATCTCATTGGGAAGGCTTTTAGCTTATCCCCATTACAGATAATGATTGCAAATGGTTTTAGATAGATACTATTTTTCATTTTAAGGAAAGCTGCATTTATTCTTATGCTTCTAGTTTTTTTTTTTAATATGAATGAGTATTGTATCCTGTTGAAAGCTTTTTCTGCACCTACTGAGGAAATCACCCGATTTTTGTTGTTATTGTTATTGCTATGGTCAATTATGCTGAAAGTTTTCCTAATATTGAACTAGTCCTGCATTCTGGCAAATATCTGACCTGGTCATAGTGTGTGTTCTTTGTGAAATATTGCTGTAATCTCTTTGCTAGTATTTCACTTAAAATTTTTGTATCAATATTCATTGGGGAAATTGG
The DNA here is from genome assembly GCF_900497805.2 of Vombatus ursinus. Lineage (NCBI taxonomy): Eukaryota > Metazoa > Chordata > Mammalia > Diprotodontia > Vombatidae > Vombatus > Vombatus ursinus. Next base: position 13,521,785 of record NW_020950239.1, on the reverse strand, counting down.
TCTGGTTTAGGTATTAGTACCACATTTGTGTCAGAAAAGGAATTTGGTAGGACTCCTTTACCTATTTTTCCAAATAATTTATATAGTATTGGAATTAATTGTTCTTTAAAAGTTTGATAGAATTTACTTGTTAATCCATTTCATCCTGGTGATTTTTTCTTAGTGAGCTTGTTGATGACTTATTCAATTTATTTTTCTATGATAGGGATATTTAAGTATTCTACTTCTTCTGCTAGTCAGGACAGTTTACATTTTTGTAAATATTCATCCATTTCACTTAGGTTGTTAGATTTATTGGTATAGTATTGAGCAAAATAACTTCTAATAATTTCTTTAATTTCATCTTCATTGGTGGAGATTTACCCTTTTCACTTTTAGTACTGTAATTTGGTTTTCCCTTTTTTTATAGTCAAAATAACCAATGGTTCATATATTTTATTATTTTTTCATAAAACCAACTCCCACTTTTATTTGTTAGTTCAATGGTTTTCTTCAAATGTTATTAATTTCTCCTTTGATTTTCAGGATTTCCAATTCGGTGTTTAATTGAAGAATTTTAATTTGTTCTCTTTTTTTAGCTTTTTTTTTTTTAATTAATTCATTTTGAATTATCAATAATCACTTCCATAAGCTTTTGAGTTTTAAATTTTTCACCCCCCTTTCCCCACCTCCCTCCCCAAGATGACATGCAATCTGATATAGGCTATACATATATATTCCTATTAAACATACTTTAACATTAGTGATGTCATAAGTAAGGAAAAAAAATAGCAAATAGTATGCTTCGATCTGCATTCAAACTCCATAGTTCTTTCTTTGGATGTGGATAGCATTTTCCATCATGAGGCCTTTGGAGATGTCTTAGATCCTTGTATTGCTGAGAAGGGTTAAGTCTATCAATATTAGTCACCGCACAAAGTGGCTATTACTCTGTACGACGTTCTCCTGGTTCTGCTCACTTCCCTCAGCATCAGACCATATGAGTATTTCCAGGTTTTTCTGAAGTCAGCCTGTTCATCTTTTCTTATAACACAATAGTATCCACTACATTCATATACCACAACTTGTTCAACCATTACCCAGTTGATGGGCATCCTATCAATTTCCAATTCTTTGCCACCACAAAAAGAGCCGCTATAAATATTTTTGTACATGTGGGTCCTTTTCCCATTTGTATGATCTCTTTGGGATACAGACCTAGAAGTGGTATTGCTGGGTGAAAGGGTATACACATTTTTATAGACTTTCGGGCATAGTTCCAAATTGCTCTCCAAAATGGTTGGATCATTCCACAACTCTACCAATAATGCATTAGTGTTCCAATTTTCCCACATTTTCTCCAAAATTTATCATTTTCCTATTTTAAGTTAGGTATAAAAAAATTATACCTAATTAATTGATCTGTTCTTTCTCTAATTTATTGATGTAAGAGTATAGAAATATAAATTTCCCTCTAAGTACTTCATTTATTACATCCCATAAATTTGGGTATATTGTCTCATAGTTGTCATTCTATTTAATGAAATTATTGTTTCTATGACTTGTTCTTTGATGAACTCATTCTTTAGGATTAGATTATTTAAGGTAGAATCTGCTAAATCTTAGGTAATCTTGACTGTAGCTCCATGTTATTTGAATTATTTCTGGCTGCTTGTAATATTTTCTCTTTTACCAGGGAGTTTTGGAATTTGGCAATAATAGTCTTGGAAGTTTGCATTTCTTTCAGGAAGTGATCTGTGAATTCTTTCAATTTCTATTTTACCCTGTAGTTCTAGTGTATCAGGGAAATTTTCCTTGATAATTTATTGAAATATGATGTCCTGGCTCTTTTTTCCATTATTGCTTTCAGGAAGTCAAATAATTCTTATATTATCACTTCTTGATCTATTTCCAGATCAGTTTGTTTTTTTCCAGTGAGATATTTCTCATTTTCTTTTCTTTTTTCTTTTTTTTTTTTTTGCATCCTCTTTATTTTGTTTGGTCGATTCTTCAGTGAGCTTTTGTAACTTTTTCATTTGTCAATTCTAATTTTTAAGGAATTATTTTCTTCTGTGAGCTTTTGTACCTTTCTTCTATTTGGCCAATTCTACTTTTTAAGGAGTTGTTTTCTTCAGTGAATTTTTGTACATCTGTTTCCATTCTGTTTTTGTGCTTCCTTTACCAAGCTGTTGACTCTTTTTTCATGATTCTCTTGTATCACTCTGATTTCTTTCACCAATTTTTCTTCTACCTCTCTTACTTGATTTTTAAAATCCTTTTGGGGGGGCGGAGCCAAGATGGCAGAAGGAAAGCAGTGACTGTCTTGAGCTCTCTCCCAAACCCCTCCAAATACCCATAAAAATGGCTCTAAACAAATTCTAAAGCAGCAGATCCCACAAAAAGACAGAGTGAAACAAATTTCCAGCCCAAGACAACCTGGATGGTTGATCGAAAAGTTATATCACACCAGGCGGGGAGAGGAGTACAGTGTGTGGTGGGCACGCAGGCCGTAGTGACCCTGGAGCAGGCCTCAGAGGACTGAATCAGGAACAGCTGTGGTGGTTTTCAGACTTCTCAACCAATGAATACCAAAGACAACTTAGAGGGTCAGTGGGAAAAGTCTGTCTGCATGAGAGAGGAGCTAGGTCTCATCCTCAAGTCTCGAGCACAGCCTGGGGCAACGACTGTTTCCTGAGCTTCCATCCCATAGACTGAGGGGGAATCAAGTGGCTGATCAGAGGGGGATTGCAGGGATCTCTTTGCCAGTGCTGAGGCAAGAATCCCTTGCTTTACCGGTGCTTAGAGCTGGGTCACAGTTCTGAGGGGCAGTCCTGGGGTGAGGAGGAGCCTGGCATGGTGAAGCTTGCTGTGGTGGTGGAGAGGAAACACCTAGTCCCTTATCATGCCACCTTGGAAGAACTGAAAATTTACAGGTCCTTAGAAGTACCTCTGAAAACAGCTGTACAAACCCCCAAAGCTTGGGACAGTACACTCTTCACATTGGAAGCAGACTTTTACCTTAACAAAGAGTTTAAAACTCAAGTAATTGGCTAGGATCACGAGTAAGCAGCACAAAAAGAATCAGACTATATTATCTTACTTTGGTGACAAAGAAGATCAAAACATACAACCAGAAGAAGACAAGAAAGTCAAAGCTCCTACATCCAAAGCCTCCAACAAAAATATGAATCACTCCGAGGCCTTGGAAGAGCTCAAGGGGGGTTTTGAGAAGCAAGTAAGAGAAGTAGAGGAAAAACTGGGAAAAGAAATGAGAGTGATACAAGAAAATCATGAAAAAGAAGTCAACAGCTTGCTAAAGGAGACCCAAAAAAATATTGAAGAAAACAACACCTTAAAAAATAGCCTAACCCAAATGGCAAAAGAGGTCCAAAAAGCCAATCAGGAGAAGAATGGCCTAAAAAACAAAATTGGCCAAATGGAAAAGAAAGTCCAAAAGCTTACTGAAGAAAATGCTTCCTTAAAAATTAGAATAGAGCAATTAGAAGCTAGCGACTTTATGAGAAATCAAGACACTGTAAAACAAATCCAAAAGAATGAAAAATTAGAAAACAACGTGAAATATCTCCTTGGAAAAACAACTGGCCTGGAAAATAGATCCAGGAGAGAGAATTTAATAATTATTGGACTATTTGAAAGCCATGATCAAAAAAAGAGCCTAGACATCATTTTTCAAGAAATTATCAAGGAAAACTGTCCTGATATTTTAGAACCAGAGGGCAAAATAGAAATTGAAAGAATCCACCAATCTCCTCCTGAAAGAGATCCCCAAAGGAAAACTCCTAGGAATATTGTAGCCAAATTCCAGAGTTCCCAGGTCAAGGAGAAAATATTACAAGCAGCCAGAAAGAAACAATTCAAGTATTGTGGAAATACAATCAGGGTACCACAAGATTTAGCTGCTTCTATATTAAGGGACTGCAGCACATGGAATATAATATTCCAGAGAGCAAAGGAGATAAGATTACAACCAAGAATCACCTACCCAGCAAAACTGAGTATAATCCTGCAGGGGGAAAAAATGGTCATTCAGTGAAATAGAGAACTTTCAAGCATTCTTGATGAAAAGACTAGAGTTGAATAGAAAATTTGATTTGCAAATACAAGACTCAAGTGGAACATGAAGAGGTAAACAGGAAAGAGAAAATCATAAGAGACTTATTAAGGTTGAGCTGTTTACATTCCTGCATGGAAAGAAGATATTTGTAACTCATGAGACCTTTGTCAGTATTAGGATAGTTGGAGGGAAAAAAATTATATGTACGTATATATAGATATAGATAGAAAAATCGAGGGCACAGGGTGAGTTGAAAATGAAGGGGTCATATCTGGAGAATAAAATTAAGGGGTGAGAGAGGAATATACTAGGAGAAGGAGAAAGGGAGAGGTAGAGTGTGGTAAATTATCTCACTAAAAAAACAGAGAAGAAAAGGCTTACAGTGGAGGCGAAACAGGGGAAGGTGAGAGGGAATGAGTGAATCTTATTCTCATAGTATTTGATTTAAGGAGGGAATAACATACACACTCAATTGGGTGTGGAAATCTGTTTTACCCTACAGGAAAATAGGGGGGGAAGGGGACAAGAGAGTAGGGGAATGATAGAGAGGAGGGCAGATTGGGAAAGGGAGTAATCAGAAGCAAATACTTCTGAGGAGGGTCAGGGTCAAAAGAAAGAATAGAATAAATGGGTGGGCAGGATAGGATTAAGGGAAATAGAGTTAGTTTTTCACAGCATGTCTACTATGGAAGTGTTTTGCATAACTGCACATATATAACCTATATTTAGTTGCTTGCCTTATCAATGAGGGTGGGTAGGGAAGGAGGAAGGGAGAAAATTTGGAACCCAAAGTTTTAAAAACATATGTTTAAAAAAATGTTTTCACATGCAACTGGGAAATAAGAAATACAGGAAATGGGGTACAGAAATCCATCCTGCCCTACAGGAAAATTGAAGGGGAAGGGGATAAGAGAAGGGGGGGGAGAGATAGAAGGGAAGGCAGACTAGGGTAAGGGGTGTTTAGAATGCATACCATCTTGTGGTGGGGGGAGGGGCAAGAAGGGGTGAAAATTTGGAACTCAACGTCTTGTGGAAATAAATGTTGAAAACAAAAAAATAAATAAAATAAAATAAATAAAAATAAAATCCTTTTTGAACTCTTCCAGAAGTTATTTTTGCATCTGAGACAATTCAATTTTTTTTTTTGAGGCTTCTCATGAAGGCATTTTGACACTGTTGTCTTCTAAGTTTATGTTTTGAACTTCTCTGTCACTATAGAAACTTTCTATGGTCAGATTCTTTTTTTTTCTCATTTTCCTGGCCTATTTTGTGACTTTTAAAGTTGGACTCTGCTCCTGGGGTGGAGGAAGCACTGTTCTAAGCATATTACACTGTGGGCCCAGAGCCTCACAACTGACCTGCTGTTCTAGGGCTTGAAGCCTTGCTGCTGGCTTGCTGCACAGGGGCCATAGAGCTTCAGTGCTGACCTGTCCTAAGATTTGGGACCTTTTGCTGGCTTACTCAGACATGGCCTACTGCTGGATTGCCTAGATGTCACCCTCACTAGACTGTGCTCCTTTTTTTTTATTTTTATCTGAGTGAGACAAACCTGTCCTGTCAACCTTCTAAGGTGACTTAGAATGAAAAATTATTTTACCCCATCTTTTTGTTGTTTCTCTTGCTTCAGAATTCATTTTGGGGTGTTATTTTATAGTTGTTCAAAGGTGAATTTGGGAATGTTCAGGTGAATTCCTGCTTTTTTATGCCATTTTGACTCTACCCTCTCATCAGTTGTTTTTCCAATGAGATATTTCACATTTTCTTCTACTTTTTTCATTCTGTTGACTATGTTCTATTGTTTCTTGATTTCTCATGGAGTCATGAGCTTTTACTTATCTGATTCCAATTTTTAAGGGATATTTTTTTCCAGTGAGCTTTTTTGCCTACTTTTCCAATTGGCAAAATCTACTTCTTGAAGAGTTCTCTTCAGTCGATTTCTGTGCCTTTTTAAAAACTATTTCACCTCTTCTGTTTTTTAAGATATTATTTTCCTCAGTATTTTTTTGTGCCTCCTTTACCAAGTTCTTGGCTCCTTTTTTCATTATTTTCTTATATCATTTTCATTTCTTTTTTTTTTCAGTTTTCCGCTACCTCTCTCATATGATTTTTAAAATCCTTTCTGAGCTCTTTCAGAAATTCATTTTGTGCCTAAGACTAATTCATATTTTTCTTTGCATCTTTGAATGTAGTTGTTTTTGACATTGCTGTCCTCTTCTGAGTTTGTGTTTTGATCTTCCTTATCACCATATTAATTTTCTATGGTCAGGTTCTTTTTTTTTTTCATTTTCCAGCCTATTTCTCAACTTTTAACTATGTTAAAATAGGGGCTTTGCTCCTGGGGTGTTAGGAACACTGTCCCAAGGTTCAGGTCTTTTGTGATTCTGTTTTTATTTTCTTTGGGTCTGTGAGTTTTCAGTTCTTTTAAGATGGTGTCATCTAAGAAGGGGTGTGGTACTGCTCTCCTGGTCTGTGCTCTGGTCTGTGAATAGCCATAAACACTCTTTTCCGCCCTGGAACTGTGACCATGGTTCTTGATTCTGCCAGTGCTCCTTCTCTTCCTGGGACTGTGATCAAGAACCATATACAGGCAATGCAAAAGAGACCTGCTCCCAGTGCCAGCAAAGGTCCCCTGGAATCTTCTTCTGAATAATTGTTTGACACCCTGCCCCCCCCCCACCATTTATGGGCTAAGAGCTCTGGAAGACTCTACTGCAGATTCAATCACCTTCACTATCTGCTACTGGCTTGCCAGGCCACAGCCTGTTCTGGATCGTGCTCCACTCTCACCCCATTGAGAGAGATCTTTTTGGCCAACCTTCTAAGTTGTATTAGGCTGGAAAATTTTCTTATGCAGTCCATTTGTTGATTCTGCCACTCCAGAATTCAGTTTGAGGTGAATTTTTAACATTGTTTGGAGGAAAATTTGGGAAAGCTCAATTGACTCTTTGCCTTTACCCTGCCATCTTGACTCTGTCACCTTTCTCATATCTTTATGTATGCGTGATATTTTTGGCAATGGTATGAGGGACAAATTGGAGGAAAGAGACTGTAGAAGCTTACTTAGAAGTCTGCTATAGCATCTAGATTGAGGGTGGTGAGGACTGGCATGAGAGTGGTGGTAGAGGGAATAGAGAGGACTGGGAGAGTGAGATGCTGTGGAATTTGGAATTGACTGGTATTGGTCAGAAGTGAAGGAGAAAGGGAGGAAGAGTCAAGATTTCTAATGGAAATGACTAGAAAATTAGAAGATTATTGATGTCACTAAGAGAAATAGTGAACTCTACTCTCTTCATATCACTGACAAAGTATAAAAGCTGTCAATGATCCCACAGGCCTCAAGGTCTAACTGCTTTTATGGTACTGTCTTAAAATTAGCAACCTTTAAAAAAGGCTTAAATTCATAACAGAAGTGATTACTGATAGCACTTCTTTATTGTCCTTCTCAAGTTTCATATCTCAAAATAAAAATGCTTAAGAGGTGGAGAAACCTATTTCCATTCTAGGTTTTACACCATTTTCTGTTCCTAAGCCACAGTTGTTTATGGTGGCAAGTAGCCTCCACATTCTCTGGAAGAAGAAAAAGGAGTTCAAAGGAACTCCTTCCCAAATAGCTATTGATCTTTCATACTCAGCAACTGGAATTCAGAGAGCATGGCTCTTCTTGTATATTGAGCAGTGCTTGGTTCTAGGATATATCCCATCCACTTCCTGTATGCTGCTCAAACTTTTCCATAAGGGTGACTGTCTAATCTCAAAAACAATATTATATCTGTCTTGGATTTTTTTGGAGAAGAATAATATAGCATATTATCCTTACAAATACATTGGAATCATGTCATTTGGTTTTCTAAATAGGTAGAGTATATTAAAGCAAAATTTTTTAACAAGTGAAATAGAGATTGAATGATTGAAAGAACACTGGAGAGGTGGACATAGGAATTTTGGGTACAGTGCCAAATTAACCATTTATTGGCAAGCTTATCATGAGAAAGTGATTCCTGATCCTCAGTTTCATGATCTATAAAATTTGTAGTGTGGGAACAAAAAAGAAACCATGGAAGAGGTTAAAATAGGTAATCATTAAAGTTCTACCTTGAAGGTTCAACAGCTCTGATTTTCTATTATTATATATAATTAATTAGTTATTTCTTCTTGGAGAAGGTTAAAAATGGATTTGGTGTATGCTAATTTCTGTTCTGTATCTACAAGTCACAATGAACTCATACATTAAAATGAAAAAAAAATTGTCATGTTCAGGAATTTTATGATAGATTTTCCCATTTTTATAATATTTTATTTTTCCCCAATTACATGGAATATAGTTATTTTTCTGTGGTTCCTGAACTGATTTATTTTGATAACAGTCACACAAACAACACATTGGGAGAGAAGAAGAATAGTCATGGCTTCTTCACCATGGCTCCCCAAGCTCTGAGTGGCTGAGAGGCCTCTCTCAAGCTCTCCTGCCTCCTCTCCACAATCTAATCAATGTCCCTACTCCCAACTCACCCTCATAATTCAATTGCTCATTTTAACCACAAAAGAAATTACTAAAATTCTTATAGCAGCCACAAGAAATAGTCTAGTAATAGCCATATTACATAATACTCCATATTACATAATAGCATAATATAGATTTTTTTAAAAAAATCAATCTAAAAAAAAAACAACCAGTCCCTCCCATTAGCTTTCTCCTCTGCATTGAGCAAATCTAAAATATTAAAAAAAGGAAAAATAAAACACTCAATATATATGTGTTTGACAAACAAATTGCCACTTTTGGCCATATGAGTATTTTTTTTTTCAATTTAAGGTTATCACTTCTCTGGCTAAAGATGAGTGACATTTTATCTTTTATACTTAGATCTCATAATTTATCAATCCGTTGATCAAATTTTTAAAGTTTTTTAAGGTTGATATTTTCTATCATGCTGTTTTTATTATTAGAATCTTTCTAGTTCTGCCCACTTTTCTTTGAGTAACTTCATAGAGGTTTTCACAATTACCCTCATTTCATAATTTGTTATGGCACAGTAATATTCTATTACACTCATATACCATATGAAACATTCACCACTAGAAACTCTTAGTTTCCAATTTTGGCTACTGTGAAAAGAGTTGCCATAAGTATTCTTGTACGTATAAATTCTTTTTTTTCCCTTTGATTTCTTGGAAAAGAAATAGGTGCTATGGTTGAGTGAAAGAGTATACACATTTTATTAACTTCTAGAGTATAGTTCCCAATACCTTTGCAGAAAGGATAGGCCAATTCAGAGTTCCACCAAGAATTTACTGGTGTTTTCCTTTCCCGCAGCCCTTTCAGTATTTGTCATTTCCTTTTGTCATCTTTGAATGTCTGATGTGGGTGTGAAGTAGAACTGTAAAGTTGCTTTAAATTGAAATTTTAAAATTGTTAATGACTTGAAGAAGTTGATGGCTTTGATTTCTTCCTTTGGAAACTGCCTATTTATGCTTCAATTATCAATCGGGAAATGACTCTCAGTATTATAAATATGAATTCGTTCCATACACATCTTAGACCATTATCAGAAAAAAAATCTTGCTTCAAGAATTTTTCCCTAGTTACCTACTTCCCTTCTCATTTTAGTTACATTATATATTTGTGCAATTAAAAAAAAATTGTCATTTCTAAACTGCTCATTTTGGGTTTGGTGATCTTCACTTGCTTAGTTATGAATTCTTCCCTTCCTCATAAATACAAAAGATAATTTTTTCCTTGGTCCTCTAACTTGTTTACTATATAACATTCTATATGAATGAATGAATGAAATGAAGCATTTATTAAGTCTTTACAATGTGCAAAACACTGCGCTGAATGTTAGGGATGCAAATAGAAAAGTAAGACAGTTTCTTCTATCAAGGAACTGCTATTTCCAAGGCTCTTGGTTTTAGAATTTGGGCTGACTTGGTCTGTGGGGAGACGGCGGTGAGTGTTGGTGATGGTAAAAGTCATTCGACTTACCTACCATATTCTGTTTCTTATCTCCCCTTCAGGGTTCCATGATGCTTAAGCGAGGCTAGCTTGACTGCACTAAAAGTGGTAGTTGGTTGGACAGAATGGCTAACTCTTTGTCCATAGGAATTACCTCCCCAGATGATGCCTGTAAAGGGTACAATAGAAATTGGACCTGCGATCCAAAGGGTGCTTTCACTCCCAAGTAAATATACGTGCATATACATATACATAAATATATTTGTATATCTTTCCTGTGTGTCTATTTCAAGCTTATTGATATAAAGCTTTATGTTGTGAGATGTATGTGGAGTGAGATGTTAGTCTAAACCTAATTTCTGCCAGACTTCTGTCCATTTCCCCCTGAAATCTAATTTAAGAAAAGAGAAAAAAATGTTCATATAAAATATTTTTAAAAGGACACAAAAATTGAAGAGCACATAAAGAAAATAGAAATTATTTTGGCTCATTTATATGCTAATAACAAAACTGATTAGAGGAAATAAATGAATACTTACAAAAATTCCCAGATTTACCAAAAAAAAATAAAAATAAAAATATACACTTAACCCCAAATGAGAAAAAGAAATTTAACAAATTACAAATAAGCCCCTTCCATCACACACACACACACACACACACACACACACACACACACACACACACAC
>NW_020950239.1:13502302-13511079 GCF_900497805.2 Vombatus ursinus | reverse complement strand
CACACACACACACACACACACACACACACACACACACACACACACACCTCCCAGGATAGATTGGCTTGCCAGTTAATTGTATTAAACCTTCAAAGAAAGATTGATCCAAATACTTCATGAACATTTACAAAAAAAAATACACCCTTCTCATAGCTTTCTTTAATACAATTATGTTGTTAAAACCAGGGAGGACAAAGCAAAGAAAGAAAATAAAAGATCAACTTTCTTGAAGAACAGTAAGGCAAAATTTTCAGATAAAATATTAACAAGTAGGCTAAAACAACATATTAGAAAGATTTTATGCTATACCCAGTCTGATTTTCTACCAGAAATGCAGGATTGGTTCAAAATGAATTTACAAGATAATAATTCATATTAATAATACAAAAAAATCCATATGATTATATCAACAATTGCTGAAAAAGCTTTTTGATAAGCTTTTTTTAAGAACTCTAGGAATCATAGAAATAACAAAAAAATTCCTTAACAGTGTAAATAATATCCATCTAAACTCAAGAGCAAACATTATGGAGAAATGTTAGAAGTGTCTCTAATAATATCAGAAGTAAACCAAAGGAGCTCATTCTCACCATTATTATTTGATATAGTGCTAGAAATGCCACCTATATAAATAAGACAAAAATAGAAATTTACCCAAACATAGGTAAAAAGTAAATAATTAAAAAATTATAGATGATATGATACTATACTTAGATAATCCTAGAGAGTCAACTAAAAATGTTTTGAAATAATAAAATTTAAAGTTGCAGGATATAAAATCAACATAAATCATTAGCATCTATTCCTGTATATTGCCAACAAAACACAGCAGGTAGAGATAGAAAGAGCAATGCTATTTACAATATCTGTAGAAGTTATGAAATATTTGGGAGTGAACTATCAGGTTTCACCCCAGAACTTTATGAATCCAACTATAAAGCCCTGTTATAGAAATAAAGACAGACATTAAAAAATTGGTGAAAAAACATTGCTCCTTGGTTGAATCCACATAATAAAAATGACAACACTTTTTAGCAATAATACTTAAATTATTTTATGTTAAGTATTGTACCAATTCAACTACCAAAATACATTTTATAGAACTAAAAAACATAATGAAATTGATATGATAGAACAACAGTCAAAATACAAAATATAATAATGAAAATAAATGATAAGGAAAGGAGTCTATCAGTACCAAATTTGAAACTGTACTACAAAGTACTTATCATTCAAATGATTTGGCATTGAAAAAAGAGACTAGTTGATCAGCAGAATAAATACAGCACACAACATACAGACACAAACAAGCAAGAGTAGCATAATATGTGATTAATTCAAAGACCCTAGTTACTAGGGAATATTTGACATTTTGCTAAAAGGTAATAGAGACAATGAATCAATATCAATACTGATTATATATGTACCAAATGACATAGCATATATATTCTTTAAGGAAAAGATAAAATATAGGATGAAAGAGAGGAAAAAGAGAGTAAAAAGTAGGGGGTGGCATCTCAATTTATTGCTTTCAGGCCTAGCTAAATCTAATCATAAAATAAATGAAAGAGAAGTTAAAAAGGTGAACAGAATTTTATAAATAGCAAATATGGTAGACATCTAGAGCATATTGAAGGGGAACAGAAAGGAATATACCCTTTTCTCAGCTGTATGTTGCACCTTCACAAAAATGTAGCATGTATTAGGGCACAAAAATCTCTTCAACAAATGCAGAAAGGCAGAAATATTAAATGCATTTTTTCTGATTATAAAGCAGCAAATTTACATATAATAAAGGTTCTTTGAAGTCTCGATGAAAAATTAGTTGGAAGCTAGGTCTGAGAACTTTTTGACTGTTTGTTCTATTATATCATTCAGGAGCTGGGACACTGGTCACAGTTCCAGGGCAGAAAAGAGTGATTGTGATCACTCACAGACCAGAGCATGGAGCAGGAGAGTAGTAACTACACCTCTCCTGATCATACCATCTTGAAAGAACCAAAAACTTACAGGTCCCCAGAATTATCTCTCAAAACAGTTGCACAAAAAAAACCTGAATCTTGGAATAGTGCCTCCTTCACTCTAGAAGCAGAGCCCCACTTCAGCTTAGAGTTAAAAGTTAAGAAATAAGCTAAAAAAATGAGCAAACAGCAGAAAAAAGATCCTGACCATGGAAAATTACTATGGTGGTAGGTAAGACCAAACACAAACTCAGAAGACAAAAGTGACCACTAGATTTTTTCTCATTTCATTTTAACCCCTTTCTGGGGCCTTTTTCATTCATAATTTCTTGAAATTTGGAATTCAGATTTTATCTTTATTGTGGTTTTCATATAGCATAGTAATTCTTAGATTATCTCTCCTTGATCTGTTTTCTAGTAGATTTACTTTTTTTTTCCAGTTTACATTTAGAGTACATTAGTTCTGGAGTACATCTCTGGAGGTGGATAACATTTTTCATCATGAGTCCTTCAGAACTGACTTTAATTATTGCATTGTTCAAAGTAGTTAAGTCTTTCACAGTTGATGATAATTACAATACTGTGTTACTGAGTGCAGTGATTTCCTTGTTTTGTTAATTTCAATCTGCATAAGTTCATGCAGGTCTTCTCATATTTCTCTGAAATCATTCTCCTCATCATTTCCTAGAGCACAATAGTATTCCATCACAATCATATACCATAACTTGTTCAGCCATTCCCAAAATGATGGACATCCTCTCAATTTCCAATTATTTGCCACCACAAAAAGAATTGCTATAAATATTTTAAACATGTAGCTCCTTTTCATTTTTTATTTGATCTCTTTGTGGTACAGACCTAGAAGTGGTATTGTTGGGTCAAGGGGTATGCCAAGTTTTATAGCACTTTGGGAATGGTTCCATATTGTTCTCCAAAAAGATTGGACCATTTCAAAATTCATCTAACAGTTCATTAGTGTACCTATTTTCCCTCATCCTTTCCAGCGTTTGTCATTTCTGATAGATATGATGTGACATCTCAGAGTTGTTTTATTGTATTTCTCCAATTAACAGTGATTAACATATATTTCTTATGCATATAGATAACTTTGATTTATTCTTCTGAAAACTTTCTGTTCATATAGCTTGAAAATTTATCAATTGGGGAATGGCTCTTTTTTTTATAAATTTGACTCATTTCTCTATATATTTGAGAAAAGAAGGCTTCATAAGAGAAGTTTACTGTAATTTTTTATGTTTGTTGTTTATTATACCTTTAATCAAAATGTAGATGCCTACGTCTTTCTTTTGTTGTTGTTCTTCAGTTATTTCAGTCTTGCATGACTCTTTGTGACCCCATTTGGGGTTTTCTTGGCAAAGATACTGGAGTTGTTTGCCATTTCCTTCTCCAGCTCATTTTTTTTTTCAGATAGAAATGATGCAAACAGGGTGAAGCAACTTGCCCAGCGTCACACAGCTAGTTAGTATCTGAGGCTGTATTTGAACACAAGTCTTTTCTGACTCTAGACCTGTTGCTCTATCAACTGTGATGAATTATCTCTTTTAATTGTCTATTTGTGCTTTTGCTTAATCTAAGATCATGATTGCTGCCCCTGCCTCTTTTTTTTTTACTTTGGCTGAAATGTAATTGATTCTATTCCATCTCCTTATTTTAACTGTCTCTCTCTGTGTGTTTATGTTTCAAGGATGTATCTTGTAAACAAAATATTGTTAGATTTTGATTTCTAATTTATTCTGATCTGCTCATCCCATTCACATTCACAGGTATGATTACTAACTGTGCTTTCCCCTCTATCCTATTTTCTTCTGTTTATTCTATTCTCTTTTTATCCTATCTCTCTTCCAAAATCTGTTTTCCTTCTGATCACTGCCTCTCTTAATCTACCCATCCTTTTACCATCCCCACTTTTTTCTTATCCCCTTCCCTTCTCATTTTTTTGTTGAGTAAGATAAATTTCTAACCCAATAGAGCATATATCTGTCTCTCTTTGAACCAATTCCAATATGAATTAGGTTCAAACATTGTCTGCAACCTTGCCCAGTTTTTTATATACTGTGAAAGCTCTTTCTTGTGTGACTTTTATGTGAGATAACTTTCCCTCTTCTACCTCTTCCTTCCCCCTTCTCCCAGTGCATCCCTCTTTGTTACCCCTTCATTTATTTTAAAAGATTGCTCCAAAATAATTGACTCACACCCATGCCCTCTGTCTATTTAAACTCCCTTTCAATGTCCTAATAATGATAAAGTTCTTAGAAGATTCATTTATCATCTTCCTATATAGAAATGTAAATATTTTAACCATATTGAGTGTCTTACAATTTCTCTTTCATGTTTATCTTTTTATGCTTTTCTTGAGTCTTGCATTTAAAAGTCAAATTTTCTATTCATCTCTGGTCTTTTCATCAGGAATGCTTGAAAGTCCTGCATTTTATAAAATTTCTATTTTTCCCCTGAAGGGTTATACTCAGTTTCTCTGTATAGGTGATTCTTGGTTGTAATCCCAACCCTCTTGTCTTCTAGAATATCATATTCCAAACCCTCTGCTCCTTTAATGTGGAAGCTGCTAAATCCTGTGTTACCTTGGCTGCGGCTTCACAATATTTGAATGATCTCCTTCTGGCTCCTTGAAGTATTTTCTGTTTGATCTGGGAGCTCTAGCTATAATATTCCTAGAAATTTTCATTTTGGCATCCCTTTTAAGCGGCAATTGGTGGATTTTTTCAATTTCTATTTTATTTTCAGGTTCTAGGATATCAGTTCGGTTTTCCCCAATCATTTTTTGAAATACGATGTCTCGGTTCTTTCTTTTATCATGGTTTTCAGATAACTCAATAATTCTTTAATGATCTCTCCTTGATCTCTTTTCCAGGTCAGTTATTTTTTCCAATATGATATTTCACATTTTCTTCTATTTTTTCATTCTTTTGACCTTGTTTTATTGCTTCTTGGTGTCTAATTAAGTCATTTGTTTCAGTATATTCTTATTCTAATTTTTTAGGGATTATTTTCTTCAGTGAGCTTTTGTACCTCTTTTTCTATCTGGCCAATTCTGCTTTTCAATAAGTTTTTCTTCAGTGAATTTTTATACCTCCTTTTACATTCTACCTATTCTGTTTTTTAAAGTGTCGTTTTCTTTGATATTTTTTGTACTTCTTTTACCAAGTTGTTAATTCTCCTCATAATTTTCTTACATCATCCCTTTCTTTTCGTAATTTTTCCTCTACCACTCTTACTGTTTTCTCTAGCTTGTTTAGGAATTCTTATTGGGCTTGTGTTTAATTATCATTTTTTTTTCTTTGATGTCATGGTTGTAGCTGTTTTTGTGTTGTTGCCTTCTTCTGAGTTTATGTCTTGGTCTTCTCTGCCATTGTAGTAGTGTTTGATGGTCATTTTTTTTTTTGCTCATTTTTTCAGATTATTTCTTGTCTTTGAACTTTATGTTAAAGTTGGGCTCTACTCACCTGGGGGTGGGGAGGCACTGTCCGAAGCTTTAGACTTTTTCATGCTGTTTTTTTCAGAGCTAGTTCTGGGTCTTCAAGTTCTTGGTGCTTCCCAGGTGGTGTGATCCAGGAAGAGATATGTTCAATGCTCTCACTTCCCTTCCCTTCTGCTCTGGTCTTCACCCTGAAGGGGCCCCTGCTCCCTTCCAACTTCAAGTTCTAGTTTTCCTCTCCGCTTTAGAACTGACCATGGCCTCTGCTCCCTTGTTACTAATATACAAATGTTTCTCTTTGCCTTTAAACTGCAATCCAGAACTCAGTGTATGGGTAATCAAGTTCCCAATCAGTGCCAGCAAAAGTTCCCCTGTAATCTCTTTCTAACCAATTGTCAGACCCCCTTACTATCCCTGGGTTGGGGATTCGTGAAGCTTCTGCTATAGCTGTCACCACTCGGGCTGCATGTGCTCTCCAGTAGCCCCCACCCTGGTGTCACAGACCTTTTCTCCCAACCTTCTAGGTTAACAGGGTTGAAAAATGTCCTACTCTGACCTTTTGTTGGCTCTGCTGCTACAACATTCTATTTGAGATGTTATTTTAAAATTGTTTGGAGGGAAATGTTGTTGGGAGAGTTTGTTTGGGTTGCTCCCTCTAATCCACCATCTTGGCTCCTTAGATTAAAATATTCAATATTATATATCCTACATTTTCTTCCTTTTTCAAAAAAAAATATTTCTTGCTGTATTAATGACTTGTTTTCTGTTTGACCCATTCCACATTTTGGGCATTCAGTTTTTGTGTGAAGGTTTTAGCATGATGTTTTCAGTGAAACTGTTGACAATTTCAATGAGTTCAAAAACAGCATCAAGGTCAACTACTGCAGTGATGGCAAATTATTTAACCTGATAAAGGCTACAAGCCAAACTAAAGAGGAGGGAGAATTGGTATGTGACTTTTTGTTCTCAAATGATTGTGCACTCGATGCATCCTCTGAGGCTGTGATGTAACAAAGTATGGATTCATTCTTCATTGCTTGTGCTAATTTTGGACTAACAACAACATGAAAACAGAGTTTCTCCACCAGACAGCACCTCACCATGCATACATGGAATAATTGTTACAGCAAATGGAGAAATTTTGAGTGCTATGGATAAGACCCCTTACCTTGGCAGTATACCTTCCAGGGATGTATACATAGATAATGAGATTTTTACATACACTACCAGAGCTAGCTCAGTGTTTGAGAGACTCTGAAGGAAAGTGTGGGAGAAAAGAGGTATTAGACTGCCTACCAAACTGAAGGTCTACAGAGCTGTTGTACTGATCTCATTAGTGTATGCCTATAAAACCTAGACAATCTACCAGCTCCATGCCAGGAAATCAAATCCCTTCCATCTAAATTGTCTTAAGATGATTTTAAAGATCACCTGGAAAGATAAGGTACTGGACACTGAGGTCCTTTCTTGACCTAAACTCTACTGCATTCGAAATCTACTACAGAGATAGAAAATCTTGGGCTGGCCGCATTGTTAGAGTGCTAAATGTACATTTACCTAAAAGAATATTTTATGGAGAATTTATGCAAGGTAAGTACTGACAAGGTCAGAAGAAGTGATACAAGTATACTGTCAAGGTCTCTCTGAAGAACATTGGAATCAATTGTGAGACATGGGAGACATTGGCACAGGACCGCCAAGTATGCCATGCCTGTATCAAAGAAGGTTCTGTGCTTTATAAGCAAAATGGAATTGAAGAAGCTCAAAAGAAACATGAGATGCAGAAATTTAGAAATGCCACCACTCCAAACATTCATATAGACTATTTGTGCATGACCTGTGGTAGAGCCTTCCAAACTCATATTGGTCTGATCAACGACAGTCAGACACATTGTACCTTGACCCCAGCATAGTGATGTCATTTTGGTCCTCTTTGAGAGCACAGGACAACAATCAATCAGACAACCAACAAAACCTTCCTACTTGTCTATTCTAAGTTGTCAAATTTCTTTGTCATTTTTCCTCCCTAGGTTTTCCATTCTGTATGTCTTATTGACTCCAGAAATTCCTGTAGTCCCTTTGGCCAAGATATTTTTTCACTGAGGTGCTACCTGGGCTTGTATTACTATCCTTCTTGGGATTTACCTGTTGACCATCTTTCAAATCAAGTTGATATTTCCTCATGGTATTCATAGTTTTCCTTAGTTTCTACATCTCATAAAACTCAGTGTCAAGACTGGAAAGCTGATGCTTGCGTTAATCTACACAATTGAATGGTATGGACTTCAAGGGTTGGGTTTTACTTACCACTTTTTTCTTTCCACTGGGCTTTGGGCATTTTTGTAGCTCTGGATTCTACCTGTAATGCCCTGAGGCATCTTTCTTGGTCTAGGCTGCTCCAACGATGGGCTTAGGGTTTCAGGGTGGCTTGGGCTTGGCTTAGCCACTGTTGGGATAAGACTCCTAGCTGTGAGTGGACCCTCCTGGGGCTACCTTTACTCTGCTTTCCATCTACCCTGGCTGGTCTATTCCAGGGTCTCTGCAAAAACCTGTGATTTTATTGAAATGAAGAATTCCCTTTGCAGAAACAATTTCAATTAATGTAGATTACCAGTCTTTAGTTTATAACTTAGATGGTTGCCTGGGGCACCAAGAAGTTAAATGATTTGCCTGTGATCATGCACAATACAAGTCAGAGGCAAGATTTAAACCTAGGTCTTCCTGACTGCAAGGCCACCCTTTATCCATTATGCCAGACTTCTATCTATCTATAACTATATCTATCTATCTACCTATCTACCTATCTATCTATCTATCTATCTATCTATCTATCTATCTATCTATCAAGAACTTTTGTTATCATGAGTCTATAATGCACTGGCTTCTTTTTCTTTTTGAAGGTTATCAAAGTTTAATAATAATTTTCTTTTATTCAATAATATATCAATAAAGCATTTCCTGTTTTGCTTAATCTGCTCTCTCTCTCTTTCTCTCTTTCTCTCTCTCATTACATTTTCCTAACGTTTTCTCAATGTGATTGGTTAGATGTTTAGCAACATGCTTATTTGTTTCTTTGTCACTGGCTGCTTGGTGACAAGGAAAAAAAAAACATCCCAGAGCAACTTAATGAGTCTGCAGTTCCTTTTTTAATTTTATCAAGATGAGTTGCTGCAAATTTTTTAAACTTCATCATGAGCTTGGCCTCCCTCATCTAACCTCTCCCCACTCCCTCCTTCAACAATGAGAGAAAATTATTTGGGGATTTTTCTTTTTCCTTCAATGTTTTTCCTGTTACTTGACTACAGGCTTTTCTTCTGTTCTCCTTCTCTCTCTCTCTCTCTCTCTCTCTCTCTCTCTCTCTC
>NW_020950239.1:13492417-13502202 GCF_900497805.2 Vombatus ursinus | reverse complement strand
CTCTCTCTCTCTCTCTCTCTCTCCCTCTCTCTCTCTCCCTCTCTTCTGTCTCTCTCCCTCTCTTCTCTCTCTCTCTCTCTCTTCCTCATAGAAAGTTAGCACAGTCCAGTCTCAGTCAGACAAGACAGAATGTTCTTGAATTCCCTTGTAATTTACCAGATGGTATTAGGCTTCAGAAAACAAATGATGATTTTGGCCCATTGTTGCTGTTGTTCTGACTGACAGAAACCACAAGCTAGGACAGCTGATGTTTGTGGTTAAAGAGGAATGTGTGTACGTGTGCGCGCGCGCGCGTGTGTGTGTGTGTGTGTGTGTGTGTGTGTGTGTGTCCTGAGCCCTGAGTCTGCAGGAAATTAAACGGTTCAGGAAGAGGACAGTTTTCTGGCTTTTGTTGAGCAAAAGACAATATTTTGAATTATATATGGCTCCACTCTTTCATTCAGTTCTACCTCGTCCAGGTGTATATGTGACTTGGTGCTCTTAATTGCTATGCCCGTGGAGCAAAACTTTGGGGACATTCCACTAAGTTGGAAAGGCTTAAAGAACAAACCTCGTGATGGGTCATATACCTCATCTCCAAGAACTAGCCAACTTCATTTCATAGAGGGCCATTAACATGTTGGCTTTGGGGTCATGATGTTTTGTTTTGCTTTGTTTTTAGCAACATTACAAGACCATCTCCTATTTATAGAAGGGATGTGATCTCCATTGTCCAGTGACTTGATTTTACTAGGCACTTAATAAATGTTGGTTTAACTTGATTGAATTGATGGAAGAAGTATTCCCATTAATGAAACATTGGAATCTTAGTTTTAAAATATTTAAGGCCATAGATTTTAAAAACTCAAATCAGTCTCCAGATTTTAGTTATTGAAATCTGCTCATGCAAGTGCAAAACAATTTGAATTTTTCTGCAATCATTCTTCTCAGTGCAGGGTGAATTGTCTTCATATGACACTGTAAAGGCAGGGAACCTACCATTAATTCTTACTAGATGTGTGACATAAAACAAATCTCTTTGCTCACACAGACCTTTTGAGGAAATTGCTTTGTTTATCCTAAAACACTCTATACACATGAACTGTTGATAGTGGCGGTCAAAAAAAGTCTTTCTAACAATGTATTTGCAACTTTTGGTCTTAAAGAGTTATCCAAAGCAGTAGCCTCCAAACCTTTTTGATCACATCAATTAAAAAAAAGGGGTATATGCCCCCATATATATTCATATTTTAAAATTATACACATGTGCTAATAATTGTCTATGTCATAAAACTTACAAAAAACATAACTATGAAAAAGTTGCAATAAAATTTAATTAATATTTGATCTTAGAATCCATGGGGAGTCACTAAAGTTTATTAAATTTGCAATGACACATGTATAATCTATATCAAATTGTTTGCCTTCTCAATGAGGAAGGAGGGAACAGAGGGAGAGAATTGGAAACTCAAAAAATTTTAAAAACAGATGTTAAAAAATTGTTTTTACATGTAATTTGGGAAAGAATAAAATAGTACATTTAAATAAATAAGTAATTTTGCAGTGATATGGACAGATATGTGCTTTAGGAAAATCACTTTAGGAGATGTGTGGAGATTGGATTAGAGATGAAAAGAGCCCTGAGGCAAGGAGACTCATTAGGAAGTTTCTGCAATCCTCCAGGTAACAAGGATATTCTGAAGTAAGGTGGTAGCTATGTTAGTGGAGAGAAAGGGGCAGATGCAAAAGATGTGTTGAAGGAAGAAATAACAAGATTTGGCAACTGAGAGAGAGGGGAAAGCTGAGAATAATTGTGAGAGTGTTAACTTGGACAGAAATGGGGAATTTAAGAAGAGTTCTTAAGGGAATTTAAAGGAAAGAAGGTTTTTCAAGGAAACAAAGTGTTAAGATCTGATCATAATCCTTCTTGCTCATCCTATTATACTCACTCAATCCTAAGTGAAATACTAAAGGTCCCCTGGCCCAGGGGGACCATGGAATGGCTCCAAGGTATTTCTTATCCACCAAACAGAGAATGACAAGATGAGCTGCATCCCACCCTCTCCCTATGATAACCAATCTCTGGGCTTGTCTTCAACACAATCACACTAATACCTTTACCCATTATCTAAAACTTCCTCACTCCACTCTCTACCCCATCTGGACATGACTATTCAAAATTTCAACCTCTCCTTTTCTGTGTCAGACCTGGGTCCATCCAGGTAGTTATAACCAGGGAGCTTGAATTCATGCTTGTAAAATCCTTCCCTCATTACCAGTGTATCTACACTTTATTCTCATGGGTTGTAGCTTCCCCTTTGGAAAGAGACCACTGGCCTATAGCACTAAAAGGTTGTAAGCTGCTCAAAGTAAAATAGCTAATATGTAGAATCATAGTCAGTCAACAGCAAGTTGGCAAGCATTTATTAAATACTTACTGCTTACTATGTTCTAGGTACTGCACTAATCACTGAGCATAATGAAAGACAAAAGACAGTCCTTGCTGTCTAGGAGCTCATAGTCTAATGGAAGAGCCAATGTGCTAATAACTATATAAAAACAGGATATATACAAGATAAAATTAAGATAATCAACACAGGGAAAGTACTAGCATGAAGGGGAATTGGAAAATTATTTTTTTTAAGGAAAATGGGACTTTAGCTGAGACTTGAAGAAAACCAGAGAGTCCAGGAGGTTGGGATGAGGAGGGTGAGAATTCTAAGTAGGGGATCAGTCAGGGCAAATATCCTTGAGTTGGGAGCTGGAGTGTGGAAGGAATAAGAAGATTAGAAAGGTAGGGAGGGCCCGGGTTATGAAAGGGCTTACAAGCCTGGTGAAGGTAGGCAATAGATTCCATATCAGAGAATGAGAGGGTTGGAAAGTCACCTTGGTTGTTATCCTGGAGACTGGGACTATGATAATAGACTGTACAATCATAGAGAATTTAGGAAGAAGGGAATGTTTGGTAGAAAAGATGTGAGTTCAGTTTTGGGCGTATTGAGTTTAAGATATCTACAAGGTATCCAGTTAAATATGCCTGGCAAACAGTTGGAGGTACAAAAGTGAGAGTCCAGAGAGAGGTTAGGACTGGAAAAGTCAAACTGAGAATCTTCTATATGCAGAAAATAATTGAATCCCTGAGAGCTGATGAGATCAATGAGTGAAATAGTGTAGAGGGAAGAAATAAGAAGAATCAGAAGCTTGGAGGACTTTAGAAGTTATTTAGATAAACTAGAGATTATCTGGCTTATGATTTTACATTTGAGGAAACTGAGGCCCAGGGATAGCAATAATAACAAAAATAATAATATTTGTAATATTAGCTAACATTTACATAGCATTTCAAAGTATTCAAAGTACTTTATATAAATTATCTCCTTTGAACCTTACAACAACCTTGTGAGGTAGGTGACATTTTTGTACCCATTTTACAGATGAGGAAACTGAGGCAGAAAAAGATTAAGTGATTTGCCCAGGGTAACACAGTTGGTAAGGATGTGAGATCAAATTTGAACTCAGATCCTCCTGACTCCAGGCCCGGTGCTCTTTGCACTCCACTGCTTAAAAATGAAACTATTACTGAGTCATTTCATCAAAAAGGAACTCTGTGGCCTGGACGTAGCATGTATAATCTCTTTTTCTTTTACTTTGAATGTGGCACTATATTTAACTATTATTATGTTCAGAATATTAATTCTACATCCCTACTCTGCAGCTAATCCATCAGTGTGCCATGAGAATGCACCAGAGGCTCTCAACTGGTTGAGTGAGAGAGGAAATGATGGTGACCTCACAGCAGCGGAGAGTAGTGGTAAAGGTCAGAAGGAATTTTGGAAAGGGATGAAAGGACGATGGTGGCACCGCCACTTTCCTGCTGATTCCATTAACTTTTCTTCATGATGGATTATCTCTAGCCAGATGGGGTCAAAGGTCCTGGCCTCCACGAGACAAACAACCAATGCTTTTGAGATCAGTCTTGCACTGGATCTTGAGTTCCATCCACTGTCCAAGTCAGCAGAGACCTTGACTCCATCTTCACCTAACGATAAGTCCCATGTAAAATGTAAGTCATGTACTCTGTTAAAATGATGTTGATACATTTTTTTTTCTGGCCTAAAGGAGCACTCAAAATCTCTATATCCTAGAAATTCTGGGTGTAGATTGATCCTATAGCTGGGAGGACTTATATGGTTTAATATGTTATTGTCTCCCGGTTATTAAGTCCTATCTATTTACTTAGGGATTCTAGTCTAAGAATAAAACCATTGTCTTCAGCAGGTCAGCATGTGTGTCTAAATTCCATGGGGGAACCAAAGCTATTTGACTAGTGATCCCTGAAATAAAACATGAAAGGAGGAAGGGTTCCAACAAATTGGCAGAGAAGACAAAAGGTGGAAATAATCAGTGTTGGAGTGGCTACAATTAGGCAGTCGGTAAGTTTGTGAATTGGTCCAACCATTCTGGAAAGCAAATTGAATTATGTTTGGAAAATGATGATGGTACCCTCCATAGGAATAGGCAAGTTAGGAAGAAGGAAGGGTTTTGGAAGAAAGCGGGTGACGTCAGGTTTGAACATCTAATGTCCGCTCCTTTTGAATAGTTGTTTCATTCTTCACATGTATATTCCCTACTCAGTGCTGGAACATTGTAGGTACTTAACACATGCTTGTTGATTGAAACTGATTGATACACATATCCAAACACCCATAGACAAGGAGTGTGGCCATCATACAGTGAGAAATAATCCTGAGAAATAGAATCAACTTTCTAGTAATGGTGGAGAGAAGAGTATTTATTCAACAATTCTGCTCCAGGAGCAGACCGAAAAAGATCTGGAGTGTTTGAACAAGAACAAGATTGCTATGGATCAGAAAAATAATGCTAAGGTAATTTATCATTAAGAGAGGTATAGTGAGTGATCAGAATGAGGGAGATAATATTCTCTCTCTGATGGTGAGAGGTTGTGTTCCATTACTGTTGAATCATTTGAGGAAGAACATTGATGAACTGGGCAGAAGGATAAGGCACCTCAAGATCATGCCATATTCAGTTCGATTTCATGTGTTGTTAATTACCATAGGGAAAGGGAACAAGGAAAGACAGCAAACATTTATTAAGCACCTACTATGTTCTAGGCACTGTAATAAGTTGTTTTACAAATATCACCTTGTCTTACTACAGTCAAGATATTAAAAAAGATAATTGACTTTATTACATTTTAAAGTTTATGAAATCTGTGATGTAAGTGCCATAAGTTTTATACTTCCAGTTTTACAGCAGGGGAAAACTGAGGCTCGGAGATATTTGAAAAACTTGCCCATAGTGTAAGAGAGAGATTTTGAACCCATATTTTCCTGGCCCCAAATCCATCATGTTTTCCAGTACTACCTATCCTTTCTCTTGAGGTTCATACGAGGAGTAATTGAAAACATTTGGGATGTTTAGCCTAGAAAAGGGGAGGTAATGGTGTGGTTGTAATGGAGATAATTAACTGAGTACTTTAAAAGGATGTCATATGGAAGAACTATTAGACTCTTGTTTCATCTCAGAAATAGGAGGTCAGCAGAGAGATGGATTTAAACTTAGTAAAAACTTAGAAAACTTTCCTAACTAGAACTTTCTAAAAGTGGAATGTGCTGCCTCAGAAGGCAGTGAATTCCCTGGTACTGTACGTCCTAGATAACAAAGAACCTTCCTTGTTAGGAAACCTATTTATGGAGGGGATTCTTGGTCATGTTAAGATTGAATTAGATTGCTTCTGAGGTTCTTTCCATCTCTGAGATCCTCTGATCTGGTATATTTAAACTAAACTTAAAAGAGACAAACCTCTATGAGCCTAGTTTCAATTAATCAAGAATCAAAATACGAGGTGTCCCAAAAGTCTTAGTGCTGACTAAACTTTAATAAGACTTTTAAGACACCGCATATAAGTATTTCTTTTTGTAATTTTTGTACCATTGGCTGCCTATAACTGGTTCCTGGGACTTACAATAAATATTTAAAACTAAAAAATCTTAGATTGTGCAAATTAAATTAGTTTCAACAGCCATAATATATCATAGCATACATTGTTAACCTATATCAAAGACCTTTTGGTATGCTCAAAGGGATATTTATATTTCTATAAAGCAGGATGGCAAAGGTAGATTTAATGCATTTTGTATGATGGGGCCAAGGCTCCCTGGGAAGACTAAGATTAGAGGTACAGGGGCAGGTCAGGGAGACTGTATCTTCTTGGCTGCTTGGCTGGTTGAAACGATCTTAAAACTAAAATTGTATTCATGTTCATTGCTTGATTGTTTTTCTTTTTTATCTATTCTTTCAAAGCATTTGCTTTTCATTCCAAAAGGTAGGGAAGAGACAGGGTGATAGAGCCAGGTGACAAGTATGATTAAGTTACAAAGGCAACCAGAAATTGTTGCCCAAGACAGTTTATGGGATACTGGCTTACGGGAATTGATTGGACCATTTGATGTTTGTTTTCAGTTAATGGTTGTATAGTTAGGCTAACCCCTAGAAGTAGAGTCTTTTAGAGGGAGAATTGCCCTCACAACCTTAATCCTATATTTCTGACAATATGCTGATCTAGGCAAAGCTGAAGTACTTCAACATGGGATACAATTGCCTTATCAATAACTAGTCATATAATGTCCAAGGACTACTTTCCTGCTTCCCAGCTGTGCTAGTTAAGATTTTTTTCCTTCAAGAAATTTCTGCTTAATCATCAATCCCTGTTGGATTAATATCCGAGTGGAGCACAGTCTTTTGTGCTTTTTCTTCTTTATGTTTTCCTTTTAAAAAAATTAACCTCAGAAAATCGACCAGGAGTGGAAAAAAACAAAATATCCTTTCTTTGGAATAAAGAGAACTTTAACCCAGTTCTTGAGATGATGCAATACTTTTCAGCTTAAAAAAATACTGAGGTCAGGAAATGTCAGAAATTCTGGTGTTGGAGAAAGGGGGAAATTAATCTTTAAAATATAGAAGTCATCAGACAATTGCTATGAGAAAGAAAATTCTAGAAGTGTTTGGCCTGTATCTCTTCAGGATTACATTTTATCATAATTATATCCTTAATATATCATAAGTGCAGCAAATAGAATAAGATAGAAGTGTGACACATATAACTCCTGAATGTCTTTATACCAGCCTCCACTTGTACAAGTAACTACCAGGTCTCAGAGAAAGGCTACATCTCTGCCTCAGGATTTTAGGGATACCCCTGGGGAGTTGAGGGTGATTCTCTAATGCCATCAGTCCAAACCCCAACTAGAATATTTCCCCTTTAGATTATCAGTTAATAGTTTAATTCACCACCCTTAAGTAGTATTGCGAAAGGACCATTTACTAAGGTGATATAATAAAAAGTTGATACAAAACATTCCTTACAAAAGTCTGTGATATATTCTTCCACAAATATATATACAGAGTATAAGAGAGTGGGCTCGAGTTTAAAGGGCACATGTGGCAAAGGGGTAATTCACAGCTCTTAGCTACTGGGAGTTCTTCCATTCACGAGATGCTCAGTTTGCCTTCAGCATGATATACTGTGTTTTTTTTTTCTTTCTGGTCTCCCAGTAGAGCCATAAATCTACTTTCAGTCTTAAACTCCTAACACATACTTTGTCATCAGTTCATTTGGATGCCACTAGGAGACTGATGGGAATTTGGGAAGTCCAATATCTTTTGGACCCTTTGAAGCTCACAAGGTACTCCTCTAGACAAAGGGAAGGGGAATGAGATCTAGGCAGACATTAAAGTCAAGCCCTCTTGTTCCCTCCTTAGTTTTTCCTCAGTGATTTGGTAGAATACTCCCTCTCCTGGCTCTTCATTCACTGGAATTTTCCCAGTTTCTGACAATTCAAAGTTTTTATACAGGATTCTTCAGCCAAATGGAACAGACTTTCTGTCCAACATTATCACTTTAATGACTTTTTGTGTCATTAAAGCTTCTGATTAAGGGTTTATTGATTTATGGAATATCCTATCTTTTATTTTAAGTGGGGTGACTTAATTGATGTTTTACCACAGCTGTGCAATGAAGGGTAGAAATTCAACAATCAGTGCTTTGAGTCCCTGATCTTACCTGTGGTACTAGGCCAGTATTTTTAGCCCACCTCATAAGCTGATAGATTTAAGGGTTGGAGGTCATAGGTCATAGGAAATTAGAACTAAAAGAGACCTTAGAGGCCGTCAGGTACAACCATCTCATTTTAGATACAAAATCCTCCCTCTGGGATATAGTTCCCCAAGCTTGCATTTGCAAGTTAGTTCTCCAGAGGGTGAGTAGTCCCATGGTTGACAATACATCCTACTCTAGCTTCTGAGCCCCCAATGATATGCTTCCATTTAACAATTAGCAAGTAGACACAATTAGTTATTGGCAAAGCTATTTATTTATTCAAATGGCATAATAAGAAGAGCCAGGACAAAACATTCCTCTTCATAAATCTGAAGCATATCCTCCTATAAATAGACAATTTCTGTGATGAGAGTGGGCACAAACTTAATGAAATATGACGGTAGTGAGGGACACATATGGGGAACTCATAACACCAAAGCAGTTCTTAAATCTAGAACTACAGAACCTTCGACTTTTTGTCTTAATGAATCCTAATAAAGTTCACTAATGATTATTGTATCTATGCTGAGTAGATTGTTTCATTGCTAGATTAGGTTTATTCTGCAAAGTTGATTGATTCTATCCTAGACAGATCAATCAACTCAACTCTCTGCACCTCTTCCTTGCTGGGCTGCTGTGGTGGTCACCACTACCAGCTCAGCTGCAGTCCTCTTCTGGGCTACTGCTATGCTTTTTCAGAAGAGGAGGTACTTGTGTCTAAACCCTGCTGTCTCCCATCAGGAGTTGGAATAGTCAAGGTTTCATTTCTCTTTTCAATAGCTTCATTCTTCAGGGCAAGGTCACTTTGGGAAGAAACTTTACCCTAACTTATGGTGATCAGCCAGCACATTTCCAAAGTCTTTATCTGTGCAGGCTTGACCATAGCCAAGCAAGGGCCATTTGCAATGAGTCCTAGAGTTCAGTGTTTCTCAGTTTTTCTTTTTTCTTTCACTTAAAAAAATCAGTTTCTCCAATTTGTCTATGCAAATGTAGGACTAGGAAAAAGGTTCTGAGACTACATGCCTTGGGGCAAGTTTATAGTCTCTTCTGAAAGATCAGCTGCTTTCCTGGCCTTTTCATATGCAAATTAACAGAGCCATACATTCTTAACAATGCTCAGCTGAGTATCCTCTAAATTTTAAGTCCTTACAAAGTGCAAAATGATTTTCTGAGCAGAATTCATCCTCAAAAATTCATAGTTGGCATTATTTGAGCCTTACATCTTGCAAATTTCCTAAGTTTGAATGGGAAATAGCCTTATAAAGATGAGACAACAGACACACAGAAAGGGTAAGCTTTTTGCCAAAGGTCCCACAGTTACTGAGAATCTTAGGTGGGATGCGACATGATATGTTCTCATTTTACAGGAAACTGAAGCTCATAAAGAGGAAATAACTCACTCAAGGCCAATTTCTAGTTTCTTTTTTAATTTGATATGTTATTTTTGCTTATTTAGTCTTTTTTTCTTCCTTTTGTGGATACTGCTTACTCTTCCTCTGGATAATAAAACATCTACTTCCCTATGTTGTTGTGAGGATCAAATGAGATAATATTTGCAAAAGTGCTTAACTAAGCTCTTGGCATCACTTAGTAGCCATGGAACAATTCCTCTTTCTCTTTCTTCCTTCCTTTCTTTCTCTTTCTTTCTTTCTTTCTTTCTTTCTTTCTTTCTTTCTTTCTTTCT
>NW_020950239.1:13476571-13487417 GCF_900497805.2 Vombatus ursinus | reverse complement strand
TTTCTTTCTTTCTTTCTTTCTTTCTTTCTTTCTTTCTTTCTTTCTTTCTTTCTTTCTTTCTTTCTTTCTTTCTTTCTTCCTTCCTTCCTTCCTTCCTTCCTTCCTTCCTTCCTTCCTTCCTTCCTTCCTTCCTTTCTTTCTTTCTTTCTTTCTTTCTTTCTTTCTTTCTTTCTTTCTTTCTTTCTTTCTTTCTTTCTTTCTTTCTTTCTTTCTTTCTTTCTTTCTTTCTTTCTTCCTTTCTTCCTTCCTCCATACTTATTTACCTGCTTATAAAAGTTTGACAGAATTCTTTTGTAAATCCATTAAGTTTGAGAGTCCTTCTACCCTGTTTGATAATTCCAACTAGGTTTACTCCCTTGAGGGACTACTTAATTTCTCCATTTGATATTCTATTAGTATAGATATTTTACATTTGAAAGGTAATCTACCATTTATTTTTGTCCTTTTTCATTTCTGTTAACATGTAACTGTGAATTCTAGTGTTGTGGGTTTTGTCCTCACAAAAGATATAATATATAAATACAATATACAGGTATAATATATAAATGATATAATAATTGCAAAGCACTTAGTACAGTGCTTAACACATAGCATATGCTATATAAATTTTAGTGATGATGATGACAATCACAATGATGATGATTCTACATTGTTGAATTTTTTTTTATTTTGTTCATTTGATTTTCTGCCCTGGCTTTTTTTTTTAAACCTAATTAGCTAAAGTTTTATTTATTTTGTCAGTCTTTTAAAAACAGCTTTTTGTTTTATGTTTTTGTAGTCTATTTAGGTTCTAATTGATCTATTTCTTCCTTATTTAACAAGATTCTCTTTTTAGTTATTTTGGGTTTATTTGCTGTATTTCTAATTTTTAAAATGCATATTTGGTTAGTCGATTTTGTTCTATTTTGTCTATATGTTTTAAAATTATATTTTTTCCACTGAAAATTGTTTTAGCTGCTTCCCAGAAATTTCCATACTATAATTGCATTTTACACAATTATTGTTTCTGTGTTTTTTTACCCTCTCATTATTTGAGATTTCATTATTAAGTTTCTATTTACATCTGTAATCTTGTGTTTGTGATTCCTTAACTGGTTAATACTCTTATTGCACTATGGTCTATAAAAGATATCAAGTATTTCTGTTTTTAGTATCTATCTGCTATAACTCTTGTGTGTGGTTATTTTTTTTTTACAAAAGTGCTAAAAAACACATAATTTTTGTGGTCCTTTCTAGATGGTCCCACAGAATATTTAATGCTAAATTTTCTTGAACAATTTTTTTTTTCAATTTTAATTTTCTCTTTATCTTTCTATTAATTTGTCCAACTCCAAGAAAGGAATATTAAAGTTTCCTACTATTATTGTGTTGCTATATGATTAATTTTTCCTTTATTAATTTAGATGTCTTACTATTTGATATTTATAAATTTGTTATTGGTATTGGTTTTTTGCCCATGGTTCCTTTATGCATCATTTAATTACTTTTTTTATTTCTTATTGCATTTTGAATTTTTGTTTGCTTTAAGTGATAGAATGATTTCCACTACTGCTTTTTTTTTTTTGCTTTACCTGATGCATAATTAATTTTGTTTCAGCCTCTCATTTTTATGCTAGGTATGTCTTTCTTTTTAGAAGTATTCCTTATAAGCAACAAATTCTGAGAATTTGCTTTCTTATCCACTTTGTTACTCTTTCATTTTATTGGATTGTTTAATTTCTTCATATTTAAATTATGGAATTTAGGTTTATGTTTTTCTCTATGCCTCCAATGTTGTTTTAATTTTGCTAGGGGTAGAGGATAAAGTATAGGACTTGGAGTCAGAGAAAATTTCAATCCTGCCATAGTCACTTAGTAGATGTTTGACCTTGGAGAAGATACTTAAACTCTTTGTGTCTCGGTTTTCTTGTCTGTAAAATGGAGATAACATCCACTTCATAGAGTTGTTGGGAGGATCAAATGAACAAAACATGTATAAAGCACTTTACAAATCTTAAAGGGATACACATGCTAGCTGTAATTATATTTCTCAACATAATAATTTATTATTGTTATTATTATTTACATAGTTTTTATTACCTTGTATGTCTCTACAATTACATTTGCTTAATCTACTTTAATGGAACATCTATTATTTTCTCCCTCTCATTCAGTGGCTAATTAAAAATCCCACCTACTCCTTTCTCCTGCAATTTCATTGGTTTGCCAATTTCTTTTTTTCCATGCTTTTTTTCTAAGAAATATAGCTTTATGTTGTTCTCTTAATTCTATTATTTTTGTACCTTTTAAAAATCATTTTAATTTATTTTATTAAATATTTCCCAAGTACATGTAAAATTTTCAACAATTTTTTTTAAAGAATTTTGACTTCCACATTCTTTCTCTCTTGTCCCTTCCTTGAGAAGGCAAGCAAATTGTTATCAATTATACACATGAAGTCATACAAAATATGTTTCCATATTAACCATATTGCAAAAAAAAAATGGAGCAAAACAATAAAGAGTAAAAAAAAAGTATGCTTCAATCTGCACTCAGAGTTCATCACTTATCTCTCTGGAGATGGATAGTGTTTTTCATGTTCGCTGCCTGTTCATATCCTTTGACCATTTATCAATGGGAGAATGACTTGTATTTTTATAAATTTGACTCTGTTCTCTACATATTTTTAGAAATGAGGCCATTATCAGAGACACTGGTTGGAAAAATAGTTTCCTAGCTTTCTGCTTACCTTCTAATCTTGGTTGCATTGGCTTTGTTTGTGTAAAACCTTTTCAATTTAATGTAATCAAAAATCATCCATTTTGCATTTCATAATGTTCTCTATCTCTTTTTGATCACAAATTCTTCCCTTCTCCATAGATCTGACAGGTAAACTATTCCTTGCTCCTGAAGAATAATTTGGAATTATACCCAAAGGGCTATAAAACTCTTCATGCCTTTAGACTCAGCAATACCACTTCTAGGGCTGTATCCCAAAGAGATCATAGAAACAGGAAAAAGACCCAAATGTACAAAAATATTTATAGCAACTCTTCTTGTGGTGGCAAAGAATTGGAAATTGAGAAGATGCCCATCAATTTGGGAATGACTAAACAAGTTGTGGTATATGAATGTGATGGAATACTATTATGCTATGAGAAATGATGAGCAGGTTTCAGAAAAACCTGGAAAGACTTATATGAACTGATGCTGAGTGAAATAAGCAGAATGAGAAGAACACTGTACACAGTACAGCCACACTGTGTGATGACTGACCTTGATAGACTTAGTTCTTCCCAGCAATGCAAGGATCTAAGACAACTCCAAAAGACTCATGATGGAAAATGTTATCCACATCCAGAGAAAGAACTTTGGAGTCTGAATACAGATGGAAGCATACTATATGCTCTCTCTCTCTTTTTTGTTTGTTTGTTTGTTTTACTTTGTTTCTTCTCTGGTTCCTCACATTAGTTCTAATACTTCTTTACATCAAGACTGATGTGAAAATTTGTTTAATATGAATACATATGTAGAACTTCTATCAGATTGCATACCACCTTGGTGAAGGGGGAGGAGAGGATGGGGAAGAAAATTCAAAACTCAAAATCTTATGGAAGTGAATGTGGAATACTAAAAATAAATAAATTAAGTATGAAAAATAAAAATTAAAAAAAAATGTTCTCCAGAATGGTTAGACTAGTCCACAACTCTACCAGTGGTGCATCAGTGCTCAAATTTCTCCTTATCCCCTCCAGCATTTGTCATTTTCCTTTTCTCTCATGTTAGCCAATCTGGTATCTCAGAGTTCTTTTAGTTTGCCTTCCTCTAGTCAGTAGTGATTTAGACCATTTTTTATGTGACTATTGATAGCTTTGATTTCTTCTTCTGAAAACTGTGTTCATTTCCTTTGGTCATTTATCAACTGGGGAATGGCTTTTACTTTTTTTTTTTTAAATTTGCCTCAGTTCCCTATATATTTGAGAAATAAAGCCTTTATCAAAGAAAATTGCTCTAAGTTACCCCGTCCATTTTTCTGTTTTCCTATAATGTTATCTGCATTCATTTTATTTGTGCAAAAGCTTTTTAATTTCATGTAATAAGAATTCTTCATTTTACAATTCTGTGAAGCTCTCTATCTATTGTTTGATAATAACCTCTTCCCTTATCCATAGATCTGATAGGTATACTTTTCCATGCTCTCCTAATTTACTTATGATATAACCCTTTATATAGAAATCATTTATACATTTTGACCTTCTCTTGGTATATGGTGTGAGAGGTTGGTCTCTGCCTAGTTTTCCCAGAAATTTTGTGAAATGTTGATTCCTTATCCCAAAAGCTTGAATCTTTGAGTTTATAAAATACTAGTTTACTACAGTTATTTACTACTGTGAATTGTATACCTAATCTATTCTACTGTTCCATCCCTATATTTCTTCAACCTAAGATCCACATATGGGCAATGCAACAAAGTCCTGTCCTGGTGCCAGCAAAGAGACCCCTGTAATCTCTTTCTGACTACTTGTTTAACTCCCTTACCATCTGTGGGTTGAGAGGTCTAGAATATGCCCCTGTTGCCACTAATTTAGTCAGCCCCAAGGCTTACTGCTGGTTTGCTGGGCCTGGTCTGCATTGGTGGAGCCAACACTAGACTTTGCTTCACTCTCACTCTTGTGCAACAGACCTTTCCTGATGACCTGCCAAGTTGCCTTGAGGTAGAAAATTGTTTCTCCCCATCCTTTAATGGGTTCTGCAACTTCATAATTTGTTTTGAAGTGTTATATAAAGTTGTTTGGAGAAGAAACTTGGGACACCTCAAGTAAGTCCCTGCCCTTTCTCCACCATCTTGGCTCTGCCCTCCTCACTTTAATTTTTTTGAGGAGAGTCACTACAATGAATTCTTTTTTTTTTCCTATGCTAAACATTTTTAATGAATATAACATGGATTCTTCTTTTTGTTTCCTTCTACCTTCTCCCAAGATTCTAATTTCTCTTTTGAACTATTCTGGAACACACTACCATGGTTTCATGGTCTCTTGAGAATCAATGAGGGTTCTTTGTTTCATCAAATGTTGTTTCAGCTTGCTTTATGTTATTATATTTATTCTGAGGTGTCTGTAATCTTTTGGGTGTTTTGGTACTCATATTTTTTTATCTTTCAATGTCTTTTCCATTATTTAGTTTTTGCTTTAGATTTTTAGATTATCTTTCTTTTGAAAACCTTTGTGGTTTTAGCCTTTTTTTTCATTTTCTGTCATTCACTTTCTGATTTCTCACCCATAGAAGGTAATTCCCAAAGCTGGACCACAGGAAGGGGCAGGCTTCCTTAACCTGTTCTCATATTGATGAGCTTACTTTTCACTGAATTTGGTCCCTATTTGCAGTAATTTCTTAGGGAGAGGCACAGGGCTTTACTCTGTTGTTTTTTTGTTTTGTTTTTTTTCATTCTCTGGCTGGGCTGAATCAGCATTTCCACTTTTTACCGGGTCAGAGGTGGTTTGGATAAATGTACACTTGTATAATAATTAGTACATACCCTAGTGTAATAAATAGCTCATTTTAAGCCTAGAGGAAATGTAATGACCTATAAGGTACATGTGGTTCCTTTTACTGTGGCTTTTAAGAGTTTATTTTAGACAAATTTTAGAAGTGTACTTGAAATTGCTTTGATCTATCACTTGGGAAATTTCTTAAAATTTAGGCAGAGGTTTGTCTCTCTGCCTTAGTTTACATTTATGTCTGTTTGTAATTAATTCACAGACTCTTTGTGGTTAAAGAAAAATTCAGGTTACCAAACATGTTTGGCAAATGGGATAGAAGATTATATTAATTTCTCTGTGTATAGACCAGCATCAGAAAAGGATGTTTTCTTAGGACTTAGTTTTTTGCTTTGGTATTCCTATAGAACCAATGATTCTCCTTAATATATCCTTTCTCTAATGAAGCTCAGTATTCCCTTTGCTCCTCAAAGGTGTGCTAAAAGTGCTTTGTTTTCTGAACCTTCTGACCCTCAGATTCTCTCCCTTCAGTTCTGATATACCATCTTCCTTTAAGACAAACTGCTTAGGTCAAGGCTCAGTCTCTTATACAATTACTTTGATTTCTTCAAGGAGGTTGAAGTCACTGTTCATACATAGTAATGATTGGTTGACTCAATCAAAAAGTGTTCTTACTTTTAAAATGTGACTATTTAAAGCAGGGTACAATAATCAGTGGAGCTTCACGCTTGAATTCCACTCCCCCAATTTTAGTATTTACTGTCCTCAGAAAATC
Source organism: Vombatus ursinus (assembly GCF_900497805.2). Lineage (NCBI taxonomy): Eukaryota > Metazoa > Chordata > Mammalia > Diprotodontia > Vombatidae > Vombatus > Vombatus ursinus. The sequence goes on along the minus strand of NW_020950239.1, from coordinate 13,481,165 downwards.
TGGAGTTTTTGGCAAAGTCCATAGTTCCAAATCTTGAATAGTACTTTATTGACTTGGAGAGGTTTTGCATTACTCTGTTTGGATGCTTTCCAAGCCAAAAAATCTATGTTGCACAATTCACATAGAGTCATTAATATCTTTCCCTTTCTAAAAGATTTAACTACCAGTATAGTGGGAGGAAAAGTATGTTCTCCAGTTCTGATTCTAAGATAGAGTCTTCTCTTCCTAAGCTGGGAAGAACCACAACTCTCAGGGTCTGTAACTATTTAAGTCCCCTTGTAAGGGGGGAGTTGAAGGCATGACAGAGTTATTGTTCCATTCAAATGACAAGGTAAGAATATTTAACAAACTCTACAATACTTGCATGATGTTAATACAAAGCAAATCAATGTGCAAGAGGAAAAAACGATATAGTGATTAACATGCATCAGTGAAGAAATTATTAAATGCAAGGTGAATAGTATAATCTAAGTGTTGGCATTATCATTTGACTACATGTGCAATTTTTTATTAATATCCTAAGTTAGTCTGGTCACTGGTAATATAGCCCTTGCTTTTCAGTGACCTGCTGACCAATGCCGATAGAGTTGCTATCATAATCCTGATCAGAAGTATAATCCTGCCTCCCTAAATCCCTAAATTTGATCTTATAAAGGGTGTGGGTTATCTAGCAGTGTGTTATTCATTATTCAATTATGGAATGTAAAGTTTTCTTTATTTGAAACATTTATTTCTCAACCATTACCTAGATTTGTTAGATTTGTCATATGACTGGTAGGTAGTCTCTTTGGTTTTAAGTCCATTGAGATGAATGTCCATCAGCCTCTATTAGATCATTAGAAGTCCAAATAACTTACCTATTGACAATATGTAGTTAAAACCTATTTTATTTGCAAGCCCCTTATTATCCTCTGGGACAATTTTGTAATCTGTTTTGTTGCCTAATCTCTCTACCTCTAAGTACTGAGTGGCCTTTCAGGTGTCTGCTAACTTGTGACCCATGAAAACCAAAAATTCTCAGCAGAATTCTTTCACTTTATTGAAAGTCTTGAGAATGAACTTCAGAAGCATAGTGTTGTTTATTTCAGCATTCTTTTGGGCTAAAGTTGTAAGTAGGTGGTAATCTTTCTTTAGTTTCTTTGTCAGGTGAGAGATGGGCCAACTATGGATGTTTGTAGTTTCTCTATCATCAAAGATTTCAAGACACATAAATAAGTCCACAGGGCTCATGGCCAAACAACAGCAAATAACATGTAAAGACGGTAGCATCATTCCTGATAGAGTTATATAAATGTACCAGAAGAAGAATGCATTGGCCCTATGGAGATTTTTGCTTTGGTCTCTGGAACCTAACTTATTTATCAGTACAAAGTTGAAACATTCAAGTTGTGGTTCCTCTTGAGAGTGGTAAGATATCGTTCTAGGCTTCTACAACAATTTTTTTGACTGCTATATAATCAAAGATAACAATTCTTTGAGCAATCTACTTTCAGTCTCTGCCTTGGTGTCTGGATGGTTCCTGGCAGGAAGTCAACACACTGAGAGATTTTTTTTTTTATGGTTTGTTGTTGATTATGCCCTTTCATAATGGTGATGATGATAGTGATAATAGCAATAGCTAACATTTATATGCTTTAAGGTTTTCAAAGTACTTTAAAACTATTATCTCATTTTATCCTCACAACAATCCTAGAAAGTAAGTGCTATTAGTATTACCATTTTACAGATAAGAAAACTGTGGCAGAAAGCAGTTAAGTGACTTGACTAGGGCCACACAGCTATTAAGTGGAGAAAGATTTGAACTCAGATCTTCCTGACTTTAGGAGTAATGCCTATCCACTCTACAACCTAGCTGCCACCTAAATGAGTACAGTGTTAATTTGCCACCAATGAGGCTTACGTTCTTGCCATGTCTTTTCATAAAAAGTCAATGCAGACAAAATCTAATAGTTTTCTAGAACTAATATTTTGCAAATATGGAGCATGAGTTACTATTTTTCTTTGCACATACTAGGCAAGAATCTCACACTGCTTGGGGATCATAGAAGATATAAAATGTTTCTTATGAGGACCTTTCTTGATTGATATATCCAAAGGCATCCTTTAAATCTTTCATAACCATAGAGTAATATGCTCTGGCTAGTGGCAGCTACTTCTCGGTATCATGTATGCAGTAAGGGATAGTGTGGTATACATTACAGAACTCCAACTTTTGCCATTGTCTCATTGTCTTCGAGGAATTGACACTGGAACCCTTTGACTGCCTTTCTTCTTGGCTTATAATCCTTCCCAGTCATTTGTCAGCCATCTGTTTTCTTCACCAGTCATCCACAGGCAACTGAGGTAGAAGGAGTTGGCTCAGAGGAACAAGGTTCACGTATGCTGTTGGCATGCTTTCTGGTGGAAGTCTCAAACTTTCAGCTGTACTGCTTAGGTTAAGGAACCACAAGGCAACAGAAACTTGGAAATGCCACATATAGCCTGTATAAGCTCCAACGCTATTTAACCTAACTTCCATACACAGGATAAATCTTGGGTCCCAGAGCGAGGCTACGTCTCCCTCTTAGGGTTCTAGATATACCTCTGAAGAGTTGGAAGTATGGGACTTTGTAATGTTATTGAATTGATCCCCAACTTGAGTCCCTCTAAAAGAATTAAAAATCAATTCAGTATGCCAACTTTACGTAGCTTTTAGAAAAGGGTATTTACACAGGTGGCACAGTAAGAAGAGTTGGTAGAAAATATCTTTCCATAAGTCTGTGACACACTATTAGGAATAGGCCTGATTTAGGACAATATCTTCTTAGTTCAGGTTCAATGATGAGATAAAATGAGATGTTTTTAAGTCATTGACTGGTTAATAAGAACTTTATTTAACTCTAACATAGAAAGGATAATCAACAAGGATACAAGAGCATTTAGCTCAAATGGATAACTCCACTCATTTCCATGTGGAAACAAACCTGGTCAGCAGAGTTGTATGCGATGAGTCATATAGCCTTGGGCCAAACACCAAGTCTGAAAGGAATCAACCCCACAGGGGTAGGTCTTTCATACCCATTGGTGATTAGAAAGTCCAGTCAAAGAAGGCACAGCTTGAGCCTTGCCTCATTCCCTGGGCAAATCAAGTACTAGGAGGTTTTTTTTGGTTTGTTTCTTTGTTTTTGGTTTTGTTTTGTTTTTTTGCCTTTTAGGGAAAAACAAACAAACAAACAAACCACAAACTAGCTCATGTTGTGGAGGAAAGAGGAAAACCCCCATAGATAGTGACTCTATCACATGCCACTCCATTTTGGCAAGGTTTTAAGGTTTTTCCCATAGACCTCCTTTGATTTAAATGATTTTAAAAGTTTATTTTTAATTTTTTGATTAATAAGCATTTAAAAAATTGATCTGTCCCTCCCACTGAAACCCCTTACCCTCACTGAGCAAAGAAAAAGGAAAAAGAAAAAAAAAGCTTTCATCTCATAGCTATAGTCCAGCAAAACAAATCCCTACATTAGCCATGCCTGAAAATGCATCTCTTTCTTAATTTTAAGTGCGTTACTTCTATGATGTCTTCATTTCTTTGGCCTCAAAATTTATCATTGTATGGACGTGAGTTTTAAAATGTCATTACCCCCCCCCATAATGTTGTTATTATTGTATTAATTGCTTTCCTAGTTCTGCTCACTTTACTCAAAATCAGTTCATAGAAATCTTTCCAGTTTTCCCTGGATCTTTCTATTTAGTCATTTCTCATGACACAATAATATTACATTATGCAAAAATTTGTTTAACTGTTCCCCAGTAGGGCATTCCATTGGTTTTTAATTTTTAATCACTATGAAAGAAGCTGCCATATTTTTGTATATGTATTCCCTTTTGTTGGTTTAAAATTTCATTTGAGTTATGGACTTAGTATTAAATTAATCAATGGACACGCACATTTAAACAACTCTTGGGGCATAGTTACAAATTTCTTTGGAACTAGCTGGAACAATGCACATGTTTGTGGCACAGTGGATAGAGTACCAGGCCTGGAGTCAGGAAAACTCATCTTCCTGAGTTCAAATTTGGCCTCAGACATTTACTAGCTGCGTGACCTTGGGCAAAATACTTAACCATTTGCCTCTGTTTCCTCATTTGTAAAATGAACTGGAGAGGGAAATGGCAAACAGTCCACTATCTTTGCCAAGAAAACTCCACATGGGGTCATGAAGAGTTGACCATGACTGAGAAATGACTGAACAACAGCAATGCCCAGATCCACCAACACTGAACCAGTTTATTTTTTTTCCTTACAATCCTTACATTTGCCATTTTCTTCTTTTGTCATTGTCCCCAGTCTATGTATGAGGTGAAGCCTTAAAATTTCTTTGATTTTAATTTCTTTAATTATTAGTGACTTAGAGCATTTGATATGATTTCGAAAGGCTGGAATTTCCTTTGAAAATAACTGTTCAATTTGTCTATTAGGAAATGATTCATTATACATTTGATCAATTCATTATATGTCATGGATAGGAGACTTTTATCAGAGAAATGTGTTGCAATTTTTTTTCCAGGTTCTTGCTTTTGCCTCTAGTTCTTATAGATTTATTTGCTCCTCTTT
>NW_020950239.1:13449534-13476561 GCF_900497805.2 Vombatus ursinus | reverse complement strand
CCTAACCCTAACCCTAACCCTAACCCTAACCCTAACCCTAACCCTAATTGCGCTCTAACCCTAACCCTAACCCTAACCCTAACCCTAACCCTAACCCTAACCCTAACCCTAACCCTACTTCCTGAAACGGGTCTTTGTGCCTGGCCAGGATTCACCCAGTGCCTGGCTCTGCTTGATCTTACCCTGGGTCTCCTGGGTTTCTGATCTGACTACTGCCTTCTTGGCTTACACAACCTTGAATTTTTGAGATACAGAGCATTGGATTTTTAGAGTTCCCTGGCATCTCACGACAAATCATTAGAGACCTCAGACCCTCTGGGCCTTGCCTATCTGGGTCTGAGTACTGTGGCATTGTGCTGGTTTCTGGTTGCTTCATTACACCTACTGCTCATTGAAATACTCAGGGCCTTCCATCAGTCTGTATTGCTCTGTTTTGGATATGAAATAGTTTAATAGAAATAAAAAAAAGTCTCAATAACAAGACAAACCAGAGATAGCTAGTAAACTATTTTTTTATCCTCCCCCTGTACCTCCTCCCTTCTTCCCCCCCTTACCTCATTACTGAGGATGGAAGAAAAGAGGAATGTTCCTGGGTCTTGGATAGCTCAGCAAAGTAAAAAGCCATTTTTAACCGAAAATAAAATTACACAAATACAGACACACAGAGGCAGCATGATTACTGAATTTTGAAAATTAGAATAATGATAATGCATATTTAGAAAATTATAATTTAGAAATTAGAAAATTGGAATAATGAAAGGTATATTTTAACAAATATGCCTATCCTGTTCATATTCTTTACGCTAAGAGTCATCTCATGAACCACCACCTCTTATTATGTTAGAAGGAGGGGCTATCAATGACTCTTCCATCAGCTGATTACTTTAGAGAGCAAGAAGGCTAGAATTGAACATTCCTTGACAATGGTTATCTTAGACTATTGAAAATTCAATATATAAAAAAAGGAAAGCCCCAACTTCTGTAATTACTCTTGCTTTCTTTTAATTTTTGGAATAAAACAAGCAATTCTATAACATAGTATAATAAGAAAGATGATTATACATGAAACTTCAAATCTATTATGTACAACATATTCCTTTTAAATATATAATAAAGTTATCATATAAATTTCTTTTTTTCTTCTTTCTTCCCTCCCCACATCCCTCACCCTAGAGATGGCTACCATTAGACACAAAAAGGGGTGTGTGTGTGTGTGTGTGTGTGTGTGTAATTATTCTTCTACGCATACTTCTATTTATCAGTTCTTTCTCTGGATACAGATAGCATTTTTCTTCATATGTCTTTTATAGTGAGTTTGGTTATTTATAGTAGTCAAGATGACTCATTTGCTCAAAGTTGTTGTTAAAATATTATTGCTATTGTATACAGCATTATTTTGGTTCTGCTCACTTTGCTCTTCATTATTTCACCCAAGTCTTTGTGAGTTTTTCTAAGATCAATGACACATCATTTCTTATAGCACAATAGTATTACATCACAATCGTATACAGCAACTTGTTCAGCCGTTCCCCAATTAATGGGCATTCTTGCAATTTCCAGTTCTTTGTCACCAGAAAGAGAGCTGCTATAAACATTTTAGAACATATAGGTTCTTTTCTTTTTTTCCCTAATCATCTTTGGAAATAGACCTAGTAGTGGTATTGCTGGGTCACAGGGTATATAGGCAGTTAATTAATTCTTTGGGCATAATTCCAAAATGTTTGGATCAGTTTACAATTACACCAACAGTGAATTCATGTCCCAATTTTTCCACACCTCTTGCAACATTTGTCACTTTCCCTTTCAATTATTTTAACCAATTTGGTGGGTGTAAAATGATGTTACAAGGTTATTTTAATTCGCATTTCTCTAATCAATAATGATTTAGAGCATTTTTTCATATGGCTATAAATTTCTTTATTGAAAACTGCCTGTTCATATTTTTTGACCATTTATCAGTTGGGGAATGACCCATATTCTTGTAGACTGCAATTGTTATTGCTTTGTAAGAATGAATGAGTGATCCTGGAATGGTAGGAGAGGGGGTTATTTTGAGAGTAGATGTGATACCATCTTCCTGGAGATAAAACAAACAACAAAAAACTGATACCTAAACAATTCTTTCATATATGATAACAAATTACACATGGTTTATTTTATTGCTCTGCACATGATTGTCCCATATCCACGTGATGGATCTATGGGTTAAAAAACTATGGCCCTTAGAGCTCACTTGCACAGCCTGCATAGGCACTATTACATCCCCAGAGAGTTAGTTATTACTACTTTTGCTATGTGGGTAGTTATCCTCCTAATGATAGCATAGGAGTCCCCATTGCTGTGGTTGCTTTCAACAATCAGTCAATAGACTCCCTTAGTTCTTTAGCAAAGGCATTTACTCAAATGGTGTGACAAGAACAGTAGCAGTAAAACAAAGCATTTACTTCAACATCAGAGGGAATATTTTCCTATAATTACATCCTATAATATTACTCCTATAATCTGGGACGGTGGGGCGGAGGACAAACTTAAAATACAATGATAGTAAGGCATGCATATAGGCAACATGTGGCCAAGACAACTCAAAACTGTGTAACTACAGGACCTCAATATCCTTTCTCTCTCCAGTGGAGAACTCACAGTATTTGTAGCAGGGTGTGTTATTGGTGATGGATGAGTCATTTTGGAATTCATTTGGGCTAGTTCTGCCATTTTCTGGTGTCTCCATAGAACTGGTAGCTCAGCTGGGTTTGTTACTCCTACGGTGCAGTGTCTTTGTTTGATTTTAAATCCACTTCTGGGCTGTCCTGAGCAGATCAGCTGGTGGCTGTGCTGGGTCCTCATGAACCTCAGATGCTGCTGAACCAGACCTGGCAGTGACCATCAGACAGTGTCGGGGAGGCTACATGGCCATTGGACAGGGGCTTCCAAATGGACTGGACAGGCTACCCTGCCATTGGGCAACTGCCAGGCTGGGCTAGGAAATTAGCTTGGGTTTTGGACTCCTCTCAGTGCTTGGTGTCTCTGGCAGACAGATTAATAATGATAAAAATAATAGCTAACATTTATATAGTGCTTATGATGTGCTAGGCTACTGTGCTAATTATACAAATATAATATCATTTGATCCCCACAACAACCCTGAGTGATAGGCACTATTAGTATCCTCATTTTACAGTTGTAGAAACTGAGGCAAACAGAGGTTAAGTGATTTGTCTAGGGTCACACAAATAGTAAGTGTCTGAGCCAAACTGGTTCTTCTTGACGACTCCAGACCCTTTGCTCACTCTACAATGGGCAGCTTGTGGGTTTTTCCACCTTCAGCCCAGGATAATTCTGTGTTCTCTTCAAATGGAGTGTTAATGTGCTTTTTTGTTTGTTTGTTTGTTTTCCCAGTTAGCCACTCCATCTTGATTTAGAGTGATCAATTTCATTTCATTAGTTGTACTCAAAAACTCCTTTGGGAACCATGCCTATGAGTGACAAGGGACAAAGGTATTAATGCAGTCTGTGTCCTGGTGGCAAGTTTGTTGTATTGCTATCTTCTTCATAGGCAGTTGAACAATTCAACCTTTCTATGTTAGCAAATGTTTATTTTGCCACTGAACACCTACCTTTACCACTAAATGTCTCTACATCTGAAGACTTTTCTCTTTACAATTAAATGTCATTTAGCTTCTGTAGACTTCAGTCTCACTGAAGAGTTCTCTCTCTCTCTCTCTCTCTCTCTCTCTCTCTCTGCCTCGGGGGTGGGGGGTGTTTATTGGACAAAAGATAGGTGGGAGGGATAGCAAGCTGGCACCCCCTTGGGCTCAGTGGGCCAGCATGTGGAGCTCATAGGGTGTGGTGTGAAGGGCTTGAAGGTCTTTTTTGCTCAGAAGGCCACTTTCTCATCCAGAGAGTTAGTCAAGTCGAAGCATTCTTGGTCCTTGAACTGGATCAAGTCCTGGTATGTGGAGATCAAGAGTGGGATGGCATTGGTGGCCTTGGGCAGGAAAGTAATCATGAAAATGGGTGTCCTGAGTGTTATCTCAGGGCAGACCCATGGGGAAGATGTCGATGAGTCTCTGGATCTCATGCAGGACTACATTGGTGTAGGGCAGGTTGTCTCTGTTCTCCATGTGAGGGGTCCTATCCCTACACACTGCATTGTCTATCTCTTCTTGAGCTTTTTTTTTTTTTTTGTCGCTTTGGCATTCCTGAGGAAGATCAGCAGCCTGTAGCAAAATATGGTACTTGTGGTCTCTGCCCCCCTACATCCCCCCCAAAGAACAGATTGTGGGTCATCATCAAAAGCGTATCCATGTAGAAGCGACTCTAGAGATCCTACTTTTTCTTGTTTATTTGATCTAGGAAATAGTCCATGAAGCGCCATGGTTCTCCTGGCTTCCTACTCTTCTGGGGTTTCCAGATCTGATCATAGATGAAGGCCTGTAGCAACTCTTACTTTGGAAACAAACAACACACAACATACTGACATCACGTCCACCTATGGTATCCATAAAAACCCAGTTCCAGCAAAGCAGAACTTCAAGAGTTCTTCTATGTTGTAGCTTCTATAGCTTCCTCTCACCTGCATCATTCCCACCGTTCATGGAGACCAAGGTGTGGTTGAAGTCCATTGCTGTACTTTGATGCCATATTTGCAGCACCAAACATTTGCTATATTCTCTTTAACTTCCATCTTCCTGAGTCCTCTTCCCTATTAGTGTAGATACAAGAGTGGGGAACCTAACAGCCTAGAGGCCACATGTGACCCTCTAGGTCCTTGGTTGTGGCCTTTTGACTGAATCCAAACTGCACAGAACAAATCCCCTTAATAAAAGGATTTGTTCTGTAAAACTTGGACTCAGTCAAAAGTCTGTACCCACAGACTTAGAAGGCCATATGTAGCCTTGAGGCTGTAGGTGCCTCACCCCGGAGGTGTTTAATGTACCTTATTTTCTGACATTGTTATCTAGTCTTCTTCTTCCTGGGGAAGGAACCCAAAGAGAAAGAACTTGACCCCTTGGGCCTCAGGACCTCCAGGGTCTAAGAGTTAGGGCCTGGTAGTGATTGGCCTTGGTGATTCTGCTGCCTATATGATGATAGGATCTCTAGATTCTGCCGCTATCCCCACTTTAATGAAGGTGAAATAAAATTCCTTTGGCAGCAGCCCTAATCTGCCATTGGCATTTGGGAGTTTCTTCTGCCCTGGATAGCAAAGTAGAGGGCAGCTAGATAGTGGATAGAGCACTAGGCTGGGAACTAGGAAAACTCATCTTCCTAAGTTCAAATCCAGCCTTAGACACTTACTAGCTGTGTGACCCTGAGCGAGTCATTTAACCCTATTTGCCTCATTTCCTCATCCACAAAACGAACTGGAGAAGGAACTGGCAAACTACTCCAATATCTTTGCCAAGAAAACCCCAAATGGGGCCATGAAGAGTTTACACAACTGAAACGACTAGACAAAATAGCAAAGTTGAATCAATAAATGCTTGTTTGTTGTTTGATTAATTAATGCTGGTTAGAGGATGGGTAAGGAGGGGTGAAGGCCTCTCAGCCATGCTTATGGCCAATGTTTCTGGATGCAGGGAAGTACTTTGGTCTTTGCACCTATTTATTGGTTTACCTGGCTGCACACTACAAATGTTTGTCAATCTTACAATTTAGTCTGTATAGGTGGTGCAGAGGATTGGGTGCCAGGCCTGGAATCAAGAAGACTAGAATTCAAATCTGGCCTCGGACCCTTACTAGCGGTGTGACCCTGGGGAGTCACTTAACCTCTCTTTGCCTCAGTTTCCTCATCTGTAAAATGGGGATAATAATAACACCTACCTTCCAGGGTTGTAGTGAGGATTAAATAAGATAACCGTAAAGTTCTTAGCACAGTGCATGGAACATACTACGTGCTATGTAAATGTTGATATTTATTGAAAAAGTCAGAATTCTGAACCATGGAAACCTGTGATGTGCTTGTGTCTTCTTGGCGTTCTAGAAAATACAGAGGTGGTTTAATTCTGTCAGGATAAAATATTTTTAGCAATTTTGTCTTCTGCTTTTTGCTTCTGAAACTGTCTTCAAGGTCATGAGTGATAGATAGTCTATGAGGATACTAGCATCTCAGTCAGGCCCATGATGCCAGACCAAAGGCTGCTAAAGCAAGACCACCCTCCAATACTGAACAATCCAATTTTCATCAATTAAAATTATGTAGGTTATTAATTATACCTTTGCTTATAATAATAATGGCTCATTAAAGCTAGCATTTATATTACACTTCAAGGTTTGCAAAGTGCTTTACAAATATACTCAAAACAGCTCTGGGGGGTGGGATGGATACTATTTCTTATTCCCATTTTACAGATGAGGAAACTGAGGCAGACATTGGTTAAGGGACTTGTTCAAGATCATATAACTAATAAACCTCTGAGACTGGATTTGGACTCATCTTCCTAACTCTAGGTCCAGTATTCTATCCACTGTGCCAATTCAAAATATACAAATCACTTTATAAAAATACCATGGTTTTGGTCATTGAAACATTTCAGAATGGTTTTCCCAGTTTCACTGAGGCTGAGAAGTGTAAAGATATCTCCTTCAGTCCCTGCTTTTGTATGTAGCTTAGCAGAGAGGCCCAGAAACAAAGCTGCCACCTAGAGGAGCTAGGAATCTGTAATCTGTAAATCTCTGGAGAATTTTTTTGCATGTTTTTCCTTATAATAATTTTATAACATATGAAATTCAATTCAATCAGTGACCAACTTATCAGGTCCTTCAAGTATTTTATAAATATGCCAATATAGTTATAGATTATATATATATATATATATATATATACACATACATATATATATGTATATATAATGACTGGTCTTCTATAATATTTCCAGTATTTTTTGAAGGAGGACATACCCCCTTACCTTAAGCATGTGCCAGATTACTTGTGAACCTAGGGCACATGCCACTGCAATTTGCTGATGGGCCCAAGCTGTTTTGGTAGATAAAAAGTCTGAGGGGATTAAAATGACTCAATCCTCACTGTGTTCAGGGTAAAAACAGCAGGGCAGCTGCTTATTCTAGTCTCAATCTCCCTGACTATTAGGTCAGAGTCTACCTCATAGTTGAAGTATCACAAAGAAGCACATTTACCCACAGAGATGGTACTTTACCAGGTTTTTACCAAAGTTTCTAAGTCATGAAAGTATGATAAATTGAAGGATAAGTAAAGAAATCATGACTGTTTCTCATTAGTTCAAGCATCATGGTGAAAATATTTCTATATCTTAATTTCAATTATACAGACAAAGGTAACTTTCCTCTTTGCATTGCATATGAATTAGTGAAATGAGTACTGACCTTGAAATTAGAAAACTTAGGCTATAGTCTCTTGCCCTATGAGATTCCATCACTTTGGGTGTGACCTTGGATAACTCACCATACTTCTATCAGTCCTCAGTTTCCTCATCTATAAAATTAATGAGGATAATTGCTTTTGTTATATAACTATACACCTTCTATTAACCATTTCACTTTCATGCTGTTCAGCCTACCTTTTCATGACCCCTCTTTCTTCTTGTCCTCTTCCAATCTGTCTAACCCCTCCTTCTCCATTTCTTTTTTGAGCTCTTCATTCATGTCCGATCTCATTGGCATGAGGATATGCCAATGCCTAATCTTGTGCTTTTATCTTCTCCTTTCAGCTTCCAAGTTCCTTCTTCTGGTGATATAATTTACATACTTTACAAGGTTTTCATGACAAGGTTTTTTAAAGCACTAGAAAATGTAAACTATTATTGATAATAAGAAATTCTACCTGAAGGAAATATCTGTGATACTTCTCACATAATATTAGAAGCAGAAGCCAATTTTTTGCTTTTATAGAATGTTGGAAAAGCAACATTTTCAAAAGCCAATCCATAAATATATATATTTTAATATATTTATTTAATATTTTATTTCCCCAATTATACATAAAAACAATTTTTAACATTTGATTGTTTTGTATTTTAAGTTCCAAATTTATCCTTCTCCCAACCTCATTGAGAAGACAAGCAGTTTGATATAGGTTATACATGTGCAGTCATGCAAAACGTATTAGTCATGTTGTGAAAGAAAACCCAGTCAAAAAAGAAAAAAAAATAAAGTAAAAAAAAAATGTATGCTTCGATGTGCATTCAAACCCCATCAGTTCTTTCTCTGGAGGCGTATAGTATTTTTCATCATAAGTCCTTTGGAATTGCCTTGTATCATCATGTTGCTGAGAATAGCTAAGTCATTTGCAGTTATCATGGTACAATATTGCTGTAACTATGTACAAAGTTCTCCTAGTTCTGTTCATTTCGCCTTGCATCAGTTTGTGTAAGTCTTTCCAGGTTCTTCTGAAAGCATCCTGCTCATATTTCTTATGCTACAATAACATTCCCAATTGATGAGCATCCCCTCAATTTCCAATTTCTTGCAAACATAGTCACCACAAATATTTTTCTAAATATATGTCCTTTTTCCTTTTTTATCTCTTTGGGATACAGACCTAGTAGAGGTATGAAAGGGCATGCATGTTTTTATAGTCCTTTGGGCACAGTTCCAAATTGCTCTCCAGAACGGTTCGACCAGCTCAGAACTTCACTAACAGTGCATTAGTGTCTCAATTTCTCAAATCCCCTCATTTGTCACCTCCAACATTTGTCATTTTCCTGTTCTGTCATATTAACCAATCTGATAGGTATTGAGTGGTACCTCAGAGTGATTTTAATTCACATTTCTCTAACCATTAATGGTTTAGAGCATTTTTATATGACTATAGATATCTTGGATTACTTCATCTGAAAACTGCCTCTTCATATCATTTGACCATTTATCAGTTGGGGAATGGTTCTCATATTTATAAATTTGACTCAATTTTCTACATATTTGAGAAATGAGCCCTTTATCAGAGAAAGTTGCTGTAATTTTTTTCTCAGTTATGATAACTAAATATATATTTCCCATCCATCCTATCCCTCCCATTTATTCTACTCTCTCTCCTTTTACCCTGTCCATCCCCAAAAGTATTTTGCTTGTGTTTACTGCCTTCCACAATCCACCTTCCCTTCTATCAGTCTCACCCCTCTCTTATCCCCTTACTTTTCTACTTTTCTGTAGGATAAGATAGATTTCTATACCCAACTGGGTGTATGTTATTCTTTCTTTTAGCCAATTCTTATAATGAGATTTAAGCATTCCACCATCACCCCAATGTTCCCTTCCACTGCAAAAGTTTTTTCACATCTCTTTTATGTGAGATAATCTATCCCATTCTACCTTTTTCTTTCCCCTTTTCCCAGTGCATTCCTCTTTCTCATTCCTTAATTTTATTATTTTAGATTATTATCCCATCATATTTAGCTCATACTCATGACCTCTATGTTTACTCCTTCTAACTGCCCTGATATTATGCCCTCCACCATTTTTAAAAAAATTTTTGCTATTCTGGATGGGAATGAGGTAGAATCTTAGAGTTGTTTTAATTTGCATTTCTCTTATTATTACTGATTCAAAATATTTTTTTTCAATATAGTACTTAAAAGCTTGCATTTCTTCTTTTGAGAACAGATTGTTCATATCCTCTGACTTATCTTTTGGGAACGGCTTTCATTCTTATATCTTTGAATCAGTTCCCTACAGCACTACATTGGTTCAATTTCCTGCATACATTGTCCATAAGAAATTTATCTAAGAAACTTGTTGCAAAGCTTTTTTCTCACTTATTTCCCTTATAATTGCATTGGTTTTGTTTGTGCAAAAGCTGTTCAGTTTTTTTAAGATAATTTTTATTTAATATTTTTGTTTTCAACATTTACTTCCACAAGATTTTGAGTTCCAAATTTTCACCCCATTTTGCCCCTCCCCCACCCCAAGATGGCATACATTCTGAATACCCCTTCCTCTAGTCTTCCTTCCCTTCTATCTCTATCCCCCTTCTCTTATCCCTTTCCCCTTCATTTTTCCTGTAGGGCAGGATGGATTTCTGTACCCCATTTCCTGTATTTCTTATTTCCCAGTTGCATATGAAAACATTTTTTTAAACCTGTTTTTAAAACTCTGGGTTCCAAATTTTCTCCCTTCCTCCCTTCCCACCAACCCTCATTGATAAAGCAAGCAAGCAACTAAATATGGGTTATATGTGTGCAGTTATGCAAAACACTTCCATAGTAGACATTCTGTGAAAAACTAACTCTGTCTCCCTTAATCCTGTCCCAACCCCCCATTTATTCTATTCTTTCTTTTGACCCTGACCCTCCTCAGAAGTGCTTGCTTCTGATTACCCCCTTTCCCAATCTGCCCTCCTCTCTATCATCACCCTACTCTCTTGTCCCCTCCCCCCCATTTTCCTGTAGGGTAAGACATATTTCCATACCCAATTGTGTGTGCATGTTATTGCCTCTTTAAGTCAAATGCTATGAGAATAAGATTCACTCATTCCCTCTCACCTTCCCCCATTTCCCCTCCACTGTAAAAGCCTTTTCTTTTCTGTTTTTTTTGTGTAATAATTTACCCCATTCTACCTCTCCCTTTCTCCTTCTCCTAGTATAATCCTCTCTCATTCCTTAATTTTATTCTCCAGATATGACCTCTTCATCTTCAACTCACCCTGTGCCCTCTATCTATCTGTCTATCTATCTATCTATCTATCTATCTATCTATCTATCTATCTACCTATACACACATATAATTTTTTTCCCTCCAACTACCCTAATACTGACAAAAGTCTCATGAGTTACAAATATCATCTTTCCATGCAGGAATGTAAACAGTTCAACCATAATAAGTCTCTTATGATTTTCTCTTTCCTGTTTACCTCTTCATGTTCCACTTGAGTCTTGTATTTGAAAATCAAATTTTCTATTCAACTCTCGTCTTTTCATCAAGAATACCTGAAAGTCCTCTATTTCACTGAATGACCATTTTTTCCCCTGCAGAATTATACTCAGTTTTGCTGGGTAGGTTATTCTTGGTTGTAATCCTATCTCGTTTGCTCCCTGGAATATTATATTCCACGCCCTGCAGTCCCTTAACGTAGAAGCAGCTAAATCTTGTGTTATCCTGATTGTGTTTCCACAATACTTGAATTGTTTCTTTCTGGTTGCTTGTAATATTTTCTCCTTGACCTGGGAACTCTGGAATTTGGCTACAATATTCCTAGGAGGTTTCCTTTGGGGATCTCTTTCAGGCAGTGATCAATGGATTCTTTCAATTTCTATTTTGCACTCTGGTTCTAAAATATCAGGGCAGTTTTCCTGGATAATTTTTTGAAAGGTGATGTCTAGGCTCTATTTTTGATCATGGCTTTCAGATAGTCCAATAGTTTTTAAATTCTCTTTCCTGGATCTATTTTCCAGGTCAGTTGTTTTTCCAATGAGATACTTCACATTGTTTTCTAATTTTTCATTCTTTTGGATTTGTTTTACAGTGTCTTGATTTCTCATGAAGTCACTAGCTTTCAATTACTCTATTCTAATTTTTAAGGAAGTATTTTCTTCAGTAAGCTTTTGGACTTCCTTTTCCATTTGGCCAATTTTGTTTTTAGGGCATTCTTCTCCTCATTGGCTTTTTGGACCTCTTTTGTCATTTGGGTTAGGCTGCTTTTTAAGATGTCATTTTCTTCAGTATTTTTTTGGGTCTCCTTTAGCAAGCTGTTGACTTGTTTTTCATGATTTTCTTGCACCACTCTCAGTTTTTCCTCTACTTCTCTTACTTGCTTCTCAAAATCCCTTTTGAACTCTTCCAAGGCCTGCTACTGATTCATATTCTTCTTCAAGGCTTTGGATTTAGGAGCTTTGGCTTCATTTTCTTTTTCTGGTTGTATGTTTT
Source organism: Vombatus ursinus (assembly GCF_900497805.2). Taxonomy (NCBI): domain Eukaryota; kingdom Metazoa; phylum Chordata; class Mammalia; order Diprotodontia; family Vombatidae; genus Vombatus; species Vombatus ursinus. The sequence goes on along the minus strand of NW_020950239.1, from coordinate 13,464,726 downwards.
GATCTTCTTTGTCACCAAAGTAAGATAATATAGTCTGATTCTTTTTGCGCTGCTTACTCATGATCCCAGCTAATTACTTGAGTTTTAAACTCTTTGTTAAAGTAAAAGTCTGTTTCCAATGTGGAGAATGTACTGTCCCAAGCTTCAGGAATTTGTATAGTTGTTTTCAGATACTTCTAGGGACCTGAAAATTTCAGTTCTTCCAAGGTGTTATGATAAGAGGAAAGGTGTTTTCTCTCTACCACCACAAGAAGCTTCACCACACCAGCATTCCTCCTTGCCCCAGGACCGTCCCTCAGAACTGTGACCCAGATCCAAGCACTGGTAAAGCAAGAGATTCCTGCCTCAGCACTGGCAAAGAGATCTGTGCAATCCCCCTCTGAATAGCCACTCAATTCCCCCTCAGTCTGTGGGCCAGAAGCTCAGGAAACAGCTGTGGCCCCAGGGGCAGCTGAGACCTAGCTCCTTCTCTCACTGCAGTCACAGACTTTTCCCACTGACTTCCAAGTTGTCTTTGGCATTCGTGGGTTGAGAAGTCTGGAAATCACCACAGCTGCCCCTGATTCAGTCCTCTGGGGCCTGCTCCGGTTAACTGTGGCCTGCGCGCCCACGCCAAACTGTGCTCCTCTCCCAGCCCATTGTGATACACCTTTCTGGTCAACCATTCAGGCTGTCTTGGGCTGGAAATTTGTTTCACTCTGTCTTTTTGTGGTTTCTGCTGCTTTAGAATTTGTTTAGACCCATTTTTATAGGTATTTGGAGGGGTTTGGGCGGAGAGCTCAAACAAGTCACTGCTTTCCCTTTGTCATCTTCGCTGTTCAGTTTTATGTATTTGAATTTGTCCATTTTGTCTTCTATGATCCTCTCTCTCCTTTGTGGGCTCAAGAATTATTCCCCTCTCAATACCTAGGAAAATACTTTCTTTTCTATTTTTCTAATTTATGTTATGAATTTTTATACCTGGGTCATGTATCCAATGGAAACTAACTGGGATATATTTTGTGGAATGGTATAAAGCAGAGGTTTTAAAACTTATTTCATATCACGTGTCCTTTTGGCTGTTGAAGTTTATTGATCCCTGCTTAGAGTAATATTTTAAAATATATAAAATAAAATGTACAGGGAAATAAAAAGGAAACTAATTCTTTCAAAATACAATTATCAATTTAAAAAAAATATATCAAAACCAAGCCCATGGACCTCAGGTTAAAAACCCATGATCTAAACCTACTTTTGGTCAGATGGCATTAGTTTTCCTATCAGTTTTGGTCAAATGGTGAATTTTTACTCCAGCAGTTGAGGTCTTTCAATTTATGGAACATTGCTGTTGTTTGTTTGTTTGTTTGTTTGTTTTTTTCTTTTAGATCTGGTGTACCCTATTTGCTTCTCTAAGATTAACTTCTCTCTCTCCCTCCCTCTCTCTGTCTCCCTCCCTCTCTCTCTCCCTCCCTGGAATCTCAAGGGTTGTCAAGTTGAACATTATACCATCTGAAAAAAAGCAACAATTTATTTGCCTCTGCTTATTCCCTCAATTATTTTTCTTTTCTTCATGTTATGGAAAATATTTCTCTGATTATGTCAGGTAATAGTGCTGACAATGGACATCCTTGCTGTGCTTTTGGTCTTATTGGAAAGACCTTATGTTTTTCCCTTACCAGTAATTCTAGCTCTACGCAAGAAAATGCAAAGAATCACAAAGAATTGGACACAACTGAAAAAGAACTAAACAATAACTTATGGAGAAGAGCTACTATCAGAATTCTAGGGAAGAACAGCAAGATATAAGTATTGCAACACCGATAGTTTCTAGAGAAATGGGTGATCACCCCACCGAGGCGATACGTGGGCAAGGAAAGTGTTGCCTATTTAAAGCCCTGCTATACTTGGGACATATATCTTGGATTTTTTATTTCTCTTTTTCCCAAAGCAATTTGCTCTCTCATTATAAACTCACTTTAATCATAAATGCTAAATACTTGGCAATGATAGTAATTATTAAAGATATCCATTTGTTTGTTTTACTGTTTTATTTGATAAATATTAATGGATTTAACTATGAGTTCATTGTTTATTGATGTGCTAAATACAATTTTTTACATGCCACTGCTTGAAAAACTTGTTTTCAGGAGTTCTTTGTATCGACTGGACCATCTTTGAATTGCTGTTTCAATATAGCCATTTACTCTTTGTCATCTTTTACTAGTTGTTTTATATTTGCTTTAGTATCTAGCTATCTCTTTATCTAGGTAAAAATCTTGATTTCTTGACACATAAGTGTTTCCTCAACATCACTTTCCAATTTCTTCTTCAGTGACTATATCTCTGATTATTGTCTCTCCAACATTTTCTCAACAATTTTTTTTTCAGCAAAAATGGCATTCTGTTGCATTCTTAAGGCCTCTGTGACTAGGGGCCATGAGGGGCAGCCAATTATTAGTTAGTTGCAGCTATGTACACAATTGATTAATCAATAAACATTTTTAAGCCCCTACTATGTGCAGGAATCATATTAAGCAGTGGGGATACAAAAAGTGTCAAAAGACAGTCCCTGCTCTCAAAGAGCTTATAATATAATGGGAGAGACACATGCAAATAAAGCAAATTATATACAGGATAATTAAGAAATAATTAACAAGGAGAAGACACTAGAATTTAGAGGGGTTATAGTTATATATAGTTGCCATTCTCTGATAACCATTTTTTTCCAATAACACTGTCATTTTTCTAACCCATCATTTGTTTCTCAATTCTGTTTCTGTGCACATCAGTTTCCTCAGAATCAAGTGATAATTCTCATCTCAAGTGCACTTGTGACTATCTAATCAACATTCATAAAAAAATTGTACTTTTCTGACTGCATCTTTTTGGAAATATTCTTGTATTAATTTGTTGTGATCCTACTTATGACAAGGGCATCACCTTCATTCATAGCTTCATCTCCTTACCCTAATACTGATTCCTTGGAATTCAGCCTCTTACACACCAACTTTGAAGTCACCTTTGCATTGTTTTCTCACTTCTGGGTCCATCCAGGACACAATTTTAAAAGATTATATTTCTGCTTATTCACTTGTATTGTGCTATTTGGTGATTTATTCAATTCTGTTGTTTATTAACAGATGGTCACCCTCTATTCTCTTGATATTTCATCATTACAAATAGGAAAGTTTTGCCTACGGGTCAAGCATGAACACATTTCCTCTAAGCTTGTGTCTTCAGATTTGTGTTATTAGTGTGACTCTTGCTATGATTCTTTAGTCTAATCATGGGAGAATGTTCTAGAGCTTGATAAGCAGTGAGTCCTTCTAAGTAAAATGCCCCTCATCTTGTGTCCACTAACTTTTCAAAATCTGGAGGAATCCAGTGCAGATCTATGTCAATTTTTATTGGAAAAGGAGAAGGAGGATATCATTTCTCTCATAGGAATATAGACTTAGACCTTGAACAGACCTTAGAAGTCATCTAGTACAACTGTTTCATTTTCCAGATGAGAAGTTGAGAAAATGTTGAGGAATCAAAGCTTCAAACATGGAAGGTAATTCAGAAGTCATCTACTAAAACTGCCTCATTTTATAGATCAGGAAACTGAGGCCTAGGGTAGTAAACAACAGAGCTAAGTCATGAACCTCAGGTTCTCTTAATCCAAATCTATCTCTCTATGCACCATGCTTTCTTTTAGTTTTCTTTAAAATATTCTGTGGTAGTTATTTTTCCCCTTAGAAATGTAGTATATTATACTGCACCCCTTCCCCAAAAGACTTCTATTAATATACAATTCATCAATGAGTAAAATTGTTACCAATCCATAAATCTATAGACTTCCAAAGATTTTTTCTTTCTCAATATTTATTTTAAAGATCAATATCATTACTGATCTTGATGAAAAATAATAACACAGATGAGTAGAGTTTTCCTGATACCTCACAGGATTTTAGTGGACAACCTTAAGTTGTTTTGTGTTCCCAGGACACTAGACACAGCCCTCCAAAACTAGAGTATTGAAAGCACTCTGGGGAGCAGCCCCAATGTGAATATCACATTATCCGACTTAAATCTCACCATTGAATAAACAGATGGAGATAGAAGTCGTTGGATGATATAAATGTCACCTTCACTTTTTTGATACAAGCATAGAAATGTGTGCCTGTTACTTTTGCCTAGAACATTTTTTGGAGGACAGATGTATGCTCAGATCCAGTCTATTTATTAAAGAACAATCTCAGCACTCTTTTTCAATTTTAATCACTGTGTCAATTTTCAAAGGGCAGCTCTCATTACATAACCATTTGGAAGTTATAAAGCTGAAAGGTCAGTGTATAGACAAGACAAAAGATAACATGGCACCAGCTGGTGTAGTCTTCCATGAACAAACTTTTCCCTCTCAATCAGCCCAGACCAAAACTACACCAATTCCAAGACGCTGGAATTACAAAACTATTCATTCTTCTTGTCCATCAATTTACTTTTACTCATTGTTGGTGCTCAACTATTTCCAAGGTGTGATAGAATATGGAATCCAGTATTACATTTGCTATTAGCTATAGACATCTAGATGGTATATTGAACAGAGTGCTGGACTTGGAGTCAGAAAGACCTGATTTCAAATCCTGACTGAACCATTTTTTTTTAATCTGTGTGACTTAACCACTACGTGCTTCAGTTTCCTTAAATGTAAAACAAGAGAATTAAACTCTATGCTTCCAAGATGCCTTCCAGTTCTAAATTTGTGAGGCTATGATTCCTGTAAAAATTCCTCTACATTTTCATAGGATTTAAAATTGGGAGAGAACAATTGTCAGAAGCCAATTCCAGTAAGGTGAGAATGGACAAACATAATAGCTGTCTTGAAATATTTTAAGGAAGAAAACATCATTTATTAAGCACCTGCTATATGCCAGGCATGGTGCTACGCATTTTGTGAATGTTAACTCATCTGATCCTCACAACAGCCCTGTGAGTTAGGTACTATTATCACCCCAATTTTACGGTTGAGGAAATTGAGGCAAATAGCTTTTTAAATGACTTGTCCAGGGTTACATAGCTAGTAAGTGTCTGAGGTCAGATTTGAACTTGGATCCTTCTGAAGCAAGGCCCAGCACTCTCTCCATTGTAAAACCTAGCTAGATATCTACTTTTTGACCATGTTGTAAAAAGGATTTCTGAGCTAGCATTGACTGGACTATTGGTACTCTGAACTCCTTTACAAATTTGTGACCCTAAGATTCTGTGACTGAATAAGTGATCTCTAAACTGTCTTCTAGCTTGTGTGACTTTAGATACTTCTCCATGAGGCTCTCATCTGTTTTTAACCAAGAGCATTTATACAAAATTCTGAACCTAAAAGGGAATACAAATAAGACAGTGACCTTATTACTTCTAGGGTTGTATCCCAAAAAGATCATAAAAATGGGAAACAGATCCACATGTATAAAAATATTCATAGCAGCTCTTTGTGTGGTGGCCAAGAATTGCAAATTGAGGGGATGCCTATCAATTGGGGAATGGCTGAACAAGTTGTGGCATATGAATACAATGGAATATTATTGTGCTATAAGAAATGATGAGCAGGCAGACTTCAGAAAAACCTGGAAATACTCGTATGGTCTGATGCTGAGGGAAGTGAGCAGAACCAGGAGAACGTTGTACAGAGTAACAGCCACTTTGTGCAGTGACTAATATTGATAGACTTAACCCTTCTCAGCAATACAAGGATCTAAGACATCTCCAAAAGTCTCATGATGGAAAATACTATCCACATCCAAAGAAAGAACTATGGAGTCTCAATACAGATTGAAGCATACTAGTTGCTCCTTTTTTTCCTTCTGTTTTGTTTTGTTTCTTCTTTCTTGTGGTTCCTCATATTGGTTCTAATTCTTCCTTACAACATGACTCATGTGAATGACTAATAGGAATGTATATGTATAGCCTACATCAGATTGTGAACCATCTTGAGGAAGGAGGTGGGGAGAGAAGGGGAGAAAAATTTAAATCTCATGGAAGTGATGGTTGAAAACTAAAAATCACTTAATAACAAAAGTATCTTAACAGAAAAAAAACAATTAAGTATATATTATAGGGTAGTGATAGATAAGTAGAAGCTCTGTAGGTACATTGGTAAGGCTTTCATTTTTACTATAAGTACCCTTTGAAGTGGCAGAATTATTAAATATGGATGTCACAGGCAAAACATTTATACTTGAGGCGTTATGAAAAAGGATTGTAAGCAAAATATGAGAAAGCATATAAAATTCAGACTGTATTACTTATACTGAATTAAATAAGATATTATTATAATTGAGGATTTTGAAATAATAATCCCAAGTACATTGTAGGTAATGGTGGTAATAATTTTATGAAAGTAATATACCCATATATCAAGGGAAACCTTGATGAAGATATGAGATGGGAACACAATTTTGCAAATAGTGTTCTGCAGCAGAACAAATCTTTAAAATCACACAATTGGCTGAAAGGCCGTGATATGGAAGATTCCACTGTGTTTACTGTGCATTAGCTATAAACAAACATTCAATAGAATTTGATTCAATACAATCAAATACCAACTTTAAGGGCTCTCCTCCAACAAAGTTTCTCCCATGTATATGTCAAAAGCATGCAAGATTCTTTCAAGCTATACCAAAAGAGAAAACTTCATTCAATGGCCCTCAAGGAAGTATATGTTCACCAAAGATATGTGCCACTATATTGGCAGATTCCAGCATGGAGTTCACAGATGAGGAATTTCCCATTAATGGTGAGGTCCACATTTTCGTTGATGATCTTAATTAATTGTGTCATTCCATGACATTGCAGAACCATGTAAATGTGATCAATAACCATACAAAAGAATTTCGTCTAATTATCCACACAGAAAAACCAAGTGAATAAAGAATACCTATTGTTCAACATAATCTATGCAATTGACTAACCACCCCACTGAACTTCTTAGTACAGTTATATTGGGCAGACACTGTGGGTAGATAATGAGCTGGGCCCAAAATTAAACAAGATGAGTAGAATGATCTAGATTGTCTTCAGAAAATTGTGTACTTTTCAACAACTTCAAGCTTCTTCTTGAAACAGAGACCCATTCTTTTAACATCAACGTTCTTGGAGTGATATTGCATGGCTGTGTCATGCAATACCAGTCTCTGAAAGTTTCAGATCACTCAAAGAGCCATGGAGAGGTCCTTGGAGGAAAGAGGGGATCCTATAATTATGATGAAGAGGCAGTGATCTTCCAAATTGATTGGATTCCACCTTCCTGTTCGGAAGTTGCAGAGGGGAAATGTTCACCTGCATGAATGTGGTATACTTAGCAATCTTTTTTTTTATGATTGAGTAAACTTCTTTTTGTTAAATATTTCATAATCTTCAATAGTCTCATTACATCCCAATCCCAAGTCCAAAGTATCGGATTGGACCTAGTTAGGCCTGCCCCCAAATCATAAGTAATTAATGTTCAATAAAAATTTGTATTATTCCTTTTTTTTTTAAAGAGCAATTTTGTAGGAATAAAACATTTGTTGTTCAGTCAGTTGTGTCCAACTCTTTGTGATCCCTTTTGGGATTTTCTTGGCAAAGATACTGGAGTGATTTTCCATTTCCTTCTCCAACTCATTTTACAGATGAGAAAAGTGAGGCAAACAGGGTTGAGTGACTTGCCCAGGATCACACAACTAGTGAGAGAAGTTATTATTTTCTATTATATTAATAACCAATTATTAAATTAGGATTAAGACTTTTTCCCTTCATTTCCTTATTCAGGGACAAACCCCTGTAGGCCAGTCAGTCAGTCTCTGAAGGACATTGATGACAGACGAGATTGCCCAAATCCTCTGGGTACATGCTCTGTGATTTTGGGAGGGACCCCACCCAACTAGAATACCTTACACCTGTTTAGTGTGTAAAAAGAATCTAATCTAGGTGAATTATTGCCCTTACAAAATAAGCTTATGTCATTGTACCCCTCCATAGGAGTTTAGGGTAACCCAGTTTATGAAGGAGAAAACCAACCAGAGTGGTCTGGGCAGATATAGATTCTTTTATCCAAATTGCTGGAGGCAACTGAGTCTCATGATCAATCCACATTCTCAGTGGGAGGAGCTGAAGACTTTTAGCCCACCTCCTCATTAATATGTCCAACCCCTCTTTTACTATTCACCAGTCAGGCTTGATTTTCATCCATCAGGGGCATCTTCTTTTCCAAAGGTGTTTAAGCATTTAGTAATTTAGGTTTTGTCTTTGGCTACCAAGAGAGACCACTGACCATCAACTTACTGATTACCAGTTAGCCTAATTAACAAATTAACAATTACTCCAAAACTCTGTCTCTTGGGTTTTTATTAGTCTCACTAGTAAATATCTGAAGCCTCATTTGAATTCAGGTCTTCCTGACTCCAGGTCTGGTGCTCTATCCACTGTGCCACCTATGTCCCTACTATACTACTATTTCTGGGGAAAAAAAATGTCCTTGCTATCTGGAAAAATCTATTCATTTGACTTAAATAATTCTGACTAGTCCCCATAAAATATATTGCTAAATGCATAAATTTCATGCAAGATGCCTATAAGTGCCTAATTATCATCTATTTCCTAGATAGAATGTTGAATACTTATGGAATGTATCTTGCAAATCCAACCTATTTGCATGATAGCATAAATGAGAAGGGAGGAGGATAGGGACTCAAACAAAATTCCAGGGCAATATCCACCTAGAGGAAAGCAAGATCCCGAGGAATACTCAGAGAACACTTTGTACAAGTAACCAGAGAGGTAGAACCAAGTAAGGAGAGGCAATGGAATGTTAGGTCCTTATGCTTTTCCCAATAGGCATTTGCTAAATATTTGTTGAATCTAAGAAAAGTTGCTTCATCAAAGCAGGCATCTATATAGCAGCAAATAATTCAAAAACATAAGGAAAGTGAAATAAAATGATATGAATAAAATTAAATTTTGTTAATAAACAGCCAAGTACAAAGTTAAAACCAAGTAGGATAAAGATGTGTATATTTATGTGCAATCTTTGGCACATGGCAATTTTCTTTAGAGGCAGAACTATAAGGAGGGTAATAGGCTCTTCTGCTTTTGATATATGTGAAATAAATACTTTTATTGTGGTATAATTGCATTAAATATTTATGGCAAAATATTAAAATTAATCACTATATAAATATACTAATTAAAGCTTCACTTAGATTTTTATAGTACTTCAAAGTGAACTTATTTATCATCACTTTCTTGCTAAAACATCTTTATAAAAGTAGTTATGGAATATTTCTCTTCCTCAGCCATTTGGCAACATTATCCTCATAACCACTTTCATATGGTAATAGTTAGATTTGTTTTACTAAGTCCTTCCCAGCCAAATTTTTATGCTTAACTCTGGCAAAAGTAACTTAATTGTGTCACTCAATTGCTTCTATTTCAACATGTGAATAATACCATGTACTCTTTGTAAATACCAACAGGCTTCACTTGGAATATTTCATTTGATTCTCCCAAAGATCTTGTGAAATAGATGACAAACAGCAACAATAATGATAACCTTTTCAAAATGTAACCTTATATCTATACCGGGGAAGACGTAATGGGCAGAGTAAAGGAATGCTAACGAGAATGATGCACGTTGAGGGCTTTCTATGCTCTGGGATGACTATAGGATGCATAAAGACCTGGTAGAAATCCTGCAATTCTGGCCAATTGAGTTAGTCTGGTATCACCGATTGGGTTAGCATTCTAGCCCAAATGTAAATGGGCTATGAATCCCATAAATGTTCTTATGAATCCAAGAAACATGACTGGATTAAAGAATACATTAAGGTGTGTAATATGCAAGAAGAATAGAAAGGTAGGAAGATGAAGTAAGTATCAAGAAGAGGAGTTTACACTGAGTCCTAGAGGACAAACATAGAAGACCTTAAATGACCTTACAAGACATTAAAGACTTGTGAAATGAATTAATGAATGAGGTCCTTTTAAGAAAAAGTTTCTTTTTTACCTGAAAAAAAAACACATAGACTAGATGATCTTTTGATATTCTTTTCAGTGCTATGAGTCTATGATTTTATAGTTTGGAAAGGGAAAAAAAATTTCAGCTTCTCTGACATGGACTCCTTTTTCTTCCCTCTTGCCCAGACTCTTGATTTAATTGAAATAAGGAACAATACTCCTTCTATCAATGCAGATGAGCTAGTCTTCAGTTCTTTGAGAATTGCTTGTGGCACCAAGAGGTTAAGTGACTTGCCCAGGATGACCCTTCTGCCCAGGATGACCCTTCTACCCAGGACAATCTTTCCACTGTGTTAGAAGTGGGGCTCAAACCCTGATCTTTCTGATTCAAAGGCTGGCTCTTACACCATCTTGTCTTACAAGGATGCCTCTTAGTTTTTCTTCTAATAACAAATGGCAACGGCTATATCACCAGGTCCATTCAATAAGCATTTTTATCTCTATCAGGCACGGTGTTATGTTTGTATTTAAATACTTTTGTTTATAAGAATGAGTTCATAAGTTAATGTCAGACTGGGATTCTGGCCATGATATTGGAATTCTCTAACTTTCCCAAGAATTGCTTCAACTTGGAACAAATAATACATCTGAAAAGGGATATGTGCAAGTTTCTTGAGAAAAGCATAGTTGATGACATGAAAAATTTTGGGGTGGAACTTAGCAGATTTTTCTCTAAGGATATCATAAATATATTTCTATCTCCATCTGATACTAGCTGTAAAGCTACTTTCCCAGTTCCATTATATTCTAATATTACCTTTTTTTCCCCATTAAGATAAGGTTGCCACATTATTAGTTTTACTTAAATTTTACTCTGTCACAAAAGACCTCTGCCTGAGTGAGGGTAATTTCTAAATCTTTATAATGTAGAAACAAACCATATTGATAAAACTTTTTAAAAGATGATTTTATTATGTTTTTAACAATGAATCTGAGGCAGAATGAAATTAGGATAGCATCCAAGGAAGCACCTAGATGACCCAGTGGATAGAGCACTAAGCCTGGAGTCAGGAAGACCCAAGTTTAAATCCAGCATCAGACACTTATTAACTGTGTGACCCTGGACAAGTTACTTGCCAAAATCCACTGGGAAATGAAATGGCAAACTGCTCCAATATCTTTGCCAAGGAAAACCCATGGGCAGTATTGGATATGCTTTGGTCCCCGGGGTCAGAAGAGTTGGACATGATTAAATGACTGAAGAGAAACAATAGCATTGCATCTAAGTCCACAATATTCAAGTTGTTTCTTATCTTGGGTAGTAACATTTTTCTGGTGTGACTTAGGCTTGTAAGACAGGTAAGTAGATGTGGTTGCTGTGAAGTGTTTACATTCTTAGATAAATCATCCATTTTTTTCTCTAAGTGTTACCACATCCCATCCTATCACTCCAAGTACATTTCTTGTTGCTCACTTATTTTTCTTTTTATTCCCCTCCTCCAAAAAATACCCCTTACTTATGATGGTATTTTATTGCCCTTTAAGAAATGGTAGAAAGGACAGATTTCAGAGCAACCTTAGAAAAATCACATAAACTGATGCCAAGTAGAGTTAGCAGAACCAGGATAATGATTTAAACAGCAGCAACAAATTGTAAAGACAAACTGCTTTGAAAGATTTAGGAATTCTGATCAATGAAATTACTAACCATGTCTCTCGAGGACCACTTGTGAATGACCCACCTGCTCACAAAAGGATGGTGGAACCAAGGTGATAATGAGACATGCATTTTTGGACATCGGTAAAATGCAGGTCTGTTTTGCTTTACTAGACTTATTTATTACAAGGATTATGTTTATTTTTTCTTTTTTAATTTGGAGATGAGGTGGATTTGGAGCAGAGAAAAGAGCTAGAAGTAGTATTCAAGAGATTCATTTTGGCCACTTAGTTCCTTTTGAGTGTACTCCAGTCCTGATTCTATAGCTAACCAACCATCCATCTTTTCACCACATGGTAGGCAGAGTAGAACTGTAAACTCTCTGCTCATGCTCCAAATCAGGGAGCAAGGTCTTCCAGTACATCCTCACCTCTTTAGGGAAATGCCTCGCTAAACTCTTCCACATGGAAATTGCATTAGCCAAGCATATTGTACATGTTCAACACCAACTCTTACATCCATATGTGTCTATGTGCAGTAGTGTGAGCATGGCAGCAGAGTTGTGTAGTAGATAGAGAGCCAGCTTCAGAATCAGACCTGGCTTGGGTTCAAGGCCCACCTCTGACACATATTGGTGATGCATTCCTGGGCAAGTAACTTCATCCCTCAGTGTTCTAGACAGCTCTCTAAATAGTTTCAGAACAGTTGCTCATATGCATTGGTAGAGGAAGTTTCCTTAGAGAGTTTCCTACATCCACAAAAATCAGAAATCTCAATTTTGGAAAATTACATGTATGTAAATACACACCCAAATATTACATATACAGCATATGTTTGTTTGCATGATATATATGCCATATGGATATGTGTGTGTGTACAGTATATATTAATTCATTCCTAATCTCTCTCCTGAAATTTAATACCCCATCAAAAATGTCTACTAGACATTTCCACCTGGATTTTCCATCATTATATAATTCATTATGTCCAAAAAGTGCACCTAATTACGTTTACCCCTAAATCAATGCCTCCTCAAACTTCTCTGTTCCCACCTCCCACCCTACCCCTAGTAGCCACTACCAACCTTAGTAACCCAAGTTTGTAACCTCAGCTGCGTCTTTGGATATTCCCTCTCCTTCCCTCGCTTCCCCCCTCCCAGTTCATTGCCACTGCTCATTGCCACATTGTTCATTGCCATTTGTCAGTTTTACCTTTATAACACATTTCGTATTTGTCCCCTTCTCTCTACTCACAGTCATCCCTCCTTTATCATCTATCTCCTCAGTTATTTTATTAGCCTCCTAATTAATATCTGCTCCCAGTTGCTCCTGCTTCCTGTTGCCTTTGAGGGGATCCTTCCTTCTTTACTTGCTACTCCCCACTATTCCCAGACACCATGCTAGCTGTCTTTCCCTTTCCCTTTCCCTTTCTCCTACCTCAGCCTCTATGGGGCCCAAATGTACAAGTCAGCAGGATCCCTTCTTTTCCAATCTTCATGCTAATCTTTTCCTCTGTTTCTCCCTCTGGGCTGGACACAAAGCCTTCTATCCACAACCATGTGAAAAGGAACCCAGAATGCTCCCCCTATTTGAACTTTCTGGCTACTTTCTTCTTCCTAGTGGTAGTCAGCTGTGCCCCTCTAGACTTTTGCCCTGCAAAATGGAAATGTCTGCTAACACTGCTTGGATGAGTTGAGAATCATGAACTATAATCATTCAGGCCTTACCTTTTGCCCTATCAAGCCATCCTAAAATTCCCTGGGCCTTACCATCTGCCCTGTTGCTACATCTTCCAGACCATCGGGTACTGACACCTGTCCTACTAAAGTGTTACAGCTGGGCTTTGCTATCCACCCTGTTGTACTCTCATATATCTTATCTCCCCCAATTAGACTCTGAGTTCCTTGAGAGAAGGACTATCTCATTTTTTTTTCTATTTGTATCCCCAGAACTTAACACAGCACACAAAGTAATGACTTACTAGAGGCATTTTAAAAAATTGTTTGGTTGTTCCTTTATTCAACCCCTGCTCTACAAAACTGTCCAAATAATCTCTATTGGGCACTGGTCTGACCATGTTCATTCCCTTTCTAAAAAAACTGGCCTACTTGCTCCTTCCTCCACCTGGCATTCCAATTCCTAACTTGGTGCTTTTTTTTAAGGCAATTGGGGTTAAGTGACTTGCCCAGGGTCACACAGCTAGTAAGTGTCAAGTGTTTGATCTAAGGTCGGATTTGAACTCAGGTCCTCCTGACTTCAGGGTCGGTGCTCGAACTATTGCACCACCTAGCTGCCTCAACTTTGTGCTTTTTTATGGGCTTTCCTCTCATGTTTAGAATGTATTTCCTATTCACCTCTGCCTTGTAGAGTCCTTTCCTTCTAGGGTTAGCTCAAATTTACCTCCTATAAGAGGCCTGTCTCCATCCCCATCAGGTACTAGTGCCTCAGCCCCTTACTAATTTTGCATTCCTTTTGTTTTTATCTATCTGAGTTCATGCTTTCCCCCAGCGAAATTAAAGTATAAATCTCTAGTGACAAGCACAAGAGGAGTGTTTAGGACCTAGTAGACACTTCATAAAACTTGATGAATTAATAAATATTCAGTCTTTACCTCCTGGTTCCTCTGCAAAGGTGTACTGGATCCAGTTCATGCTGGTTTTAGAGATTTCATTGTTAAACTTTCAATGTCAACATTTATACTTCTGAAATGAGCAAATGCTATAAACTAGGGCCTTATTTATGTGTTGTTGATTTTTAGAGTTAAGAAAGTGATGGAGAAAATGCCAGTAATGCAGATCAAAATGAAAAGTATATAATACATGTACCTTTTTCTTCTTCTTCTTCTTCTTCTTCTTCTTCTTCTTCTTCTTCTTCTTCTTCTTCTTCTTCTTCTTCTTCTTCTTCTTCTTTTGGAAATCAGGTTTTAACCACTTAACAGCAAACAACTGATCCTTCCCTTCTGCTTGCAACTATGGTCAGGTCTACTTTATACTAAAAAAAAAAAAATTAAAAAAAAATCTCCTACCGTTGTCTTATTGCCATAGAAAATAAAGACATTTTCTCATATTGCTATCCTAAACTCCCTTCGTGGCCAAATGCCTAAAAAGAGTTGTCCACTCATTTCCTCTACTTCCTGACTACCCAATCAGAGTCCAAACTCCTGAAATTTGTCTTCTGTCTTATCATTCTACATCCACTGCTCTCTCTAAACAGATCAATGATGGTTTCATTGAAAATTCAGTTGTCCTTTCTTAGACTTCAATTTCTTTGACCTTTCTGATGCATTTGACACTGTTGACCATTCCTCCCTTGATATTCTCTCTTTTTCAACTTTGCTCTTGCTTCTTTGTCTTCCTATTTTCACTGATGGCTTTTTCTTGGTCTTCCTCACTGCTTTCTCTGCCTCCCCTTATCTTCCAAGTGTGGATATCACCCAAGGTTCTGTCCACTGCACTCTTCTCACACCTCTCTACTCTAGCCAGTTCTAGTTAGGTAACATAGCTCTTTCCTTCCTTCCTTCCTTCCTTCCTTCCTTCCTTCCTTCCTTCCTTCCTTCCTTCCTTCCTTCCTTCCTTCCTTCCTTCC
>NW_020950239.1:13443393-13449524 GCF_900497805.2 Vombatus ursinus | reverse complement strand
TCCTTCCTTCCTTCCTTCCTTCCTTCCTTCCTTCCTTCCTTCCTTCCATCTTCCCCCCTCCTTCCACCCTTCTCTCTCACCTCTTCCTCGTTCTTCTACCTTTCTCCTCTCCCTCTTTTCTTTTATTTTATGGTAATTTTTATTTATTGTTTTGTTTTTAACATTTACTTCCACAAGATTTTGAGCTCCAAATTATTACCCCATCTCGCCCCTACCCCCACCCCAAGATGGTATGCATTCTAAATACCCCTTCCTAGTCTGCCTTCCCTTCTATCTCTCCCCCCCCCTTCTCTCATCCCCTTCCCCTTCAATTTTCCTGTAGGGCAAGATGGATTTCTGTACCCCATTTCCTGTATTTCTTATTTCCCAGTTGCATGGGAAAACATTTTTTTAAACTTGTGTTTTTAAAACTTTGGGTTCCAAATTTTCTTTCTTTGTCCCTCCCCACCCACCCTCATTGATAAGGCAAGCAACTAAACATAGGTTATATATGTGCAGTTATGCAAAACACTTCCATAGTAGACATGCTGTGAAAAACTAACTCTATTTCCCTTAATCCTATCCCACCCACCCCATTTATTCTATTCTTTCTTTTGACCCTGACCCTCCTCAGAAGTATTTGCTTCTGATTACTCCCTTTCCCAATCTGCCCTCCTCTCCATCATTCCCCTACTCTCTTGTCCCCTTCCCGCCCCCATTGCATTTTCCAGTAGGGTAAGGCAGATTTCCACACCAAATTGAGTGTGTATGTTATTCCCTCCTTAAGTCAAATTCTATGAGAATAAGATTCACTCATTCCCTCTCACCTTCCCCCATTTCTCCTCCACTGTAAGAGCCTTTTCTTTTCTGTTTTTTTTTTTTTGGTGGGATAATTTACCCTGTTCTACCTCTCCCTTTCTCCTTCTCTTAGTATATTCCTCTCTTACCCCTTAATTTTATTCTCCAGATGTGACCCCTTCATTTTCAATTCACCCTGTGCCCTCAACCTATCTATATCTATATCTACGTACATATAATTTTCCCCCTCCAACTACCCTAATACTGACAAAGGACTCATGAGTTACAAATATCTTCTTTCCATGCAGGAATGTAAACAGTTCAACCGCAATAAGTCTCTTATGATTTTCTCTTTCCTGTTTACCTCTTCATGTTCTACTTGAGTCTTGTATTTGAAAATCAAATTTTTCTATTCAACTCTGGTCTTTTCCTCAAGAATGCTTGAAAGTCCTCTATTTCACTGAATGACCATTTTTTCCCCTGAAGGATTATACTCAGTTTTGCTGGGTAGGTGATTCTTGGTTGTAATCTTATCTCCTTTGCTCTCCAGAATATTATATTCCATGCCCTGTGGTCCCTTAATGTGGAAGCAGCTAAATCTTGTGTTACCCTGATTGTGTTTACACAATACTTGAATTGTTTCTTTCTGGTTGCTTGTAATATTTTTACCTTGACCTGGGAACTCTGAAATTTGGCTACAATATTCCTAGGAGTTTTCCTTTGGGGATCTCTTTCAGGAGGAGATCGATGGATTCTTTCAATTTCTATTTTGCCCTTTGGTTCTAAAATATGAGGACAGTTTTCCTTGATAATTTCTTGAAAGATGACATCTAGGCTCTTTTTTTGATCATGGCTTTCAGATAGTCCAATAATTTTTAAATTTTCTCTCTTGGATCTATTTTCCAGGTCAGTTGTTTTTCCAATGAGATATTTCACATTGTTTTCTAATTTTTCATTCTTTTGGATTTGTTTTACAGTGTCTTGATTCCTCATGAAGTCACTAGCTTCCAATTGCTCTATTCTAATTTTTAAGGAAGTATTTTCTTCAGCAAGCTTTTGGACTTCCTTTTCCATTTGGCCAATTTTTTTTAAGGGCATTCTTCTCCTGATTGGCTTTTTGGACCTCTTTTGCCATTTCAGTTAGGCTATTTTTTAAGGTGTTATTTTCTTCAGTATTTTTTTGGGTCTCCTTTAGCAAGCTGTTGACTTGTTTTTCATGATTTTCTTGCATCACTCTCAGTTTTTCCTCTACTTCTCTTACTTGCTTCTCAAAATCTCTTTTGAGTTCTTCCATGCCTGGGACTGATTCATATTCTTCTTGGAGGCTTTGGATGTAGGAGCTTTGGCTTTGTTGTCTTCTTCTGGTTGTATGTTTTGATCTTCTTTGTCACCAAAGTAAGATAATATAGTCTGACTCTTTTTGCACTGCTTACTCATGATCCTGGCCAATTACTTGAGTTTTAAGCTCTTTGTTAAGGTAAGAGTCTGTTTCCAATGTGAAGAGTGTACTGTTCCAAGCTTCGGGGGTTTGTACAGTTGTTTTTGGAGGTACTTCTAGGGACCTGTAAATTTTCAGTTCTTCCAAGGTGGTATAAGGGAAGGGGCAAGGTGTTTTCTCTCCACCACCACAACAAGCTCCACCGCACCAGCATTCTTCCTCGCCTCAGGACCACCCCTCAGAACTGTGACCCAGATCCAAGCATGGGGAAAGCAAGAGATTTCTGCCTCAGCACTGGCAAAGAGATCCCTGCAATCCCCCTCTTATCAGCAACTCAATCACCCCTCAGTCTGTGGGCCAGAAGCTCAGGAGGCAGCTGCTGCCCTGGGGGTGGCTGAGACCTAGCTCCTCTCTCACTGCAGTCACAGATTTTTCCCACTGACCTTCTAAGTTGTCTTTGGCATTCAGGGTTAAGAAGTCTGAAAACCACCACAGCTGCTTGCAATTCAGTCTTCTGAGGCCTGCTCCAGGGTCGCTGAGGCCTGTGCGCCCACACTGAACTGCCCTCCTCTCCCCACCCGGCAGGATATACCTTTCTGATCAAACATCCAGGCTATCTTTGGCTGGAAATTTGTGTCACTCTGTCTTTTTGTGGTTCTGCTGCTTTAGAAGTTGTTTAGAGCCATTTTTATAGGTATTTGGAGGGCTTTGGGAGAGAACTCAAGACAGTCACTGCTTTCCCTCTGCTGTCTTGGCTCCACCCCCCTCCTCTCCCTCTTTTCAAATAAGAAATCATGTCCTTACCTGTGGATGCTCTGCTCAAAGAAATATAAATTTCTTTCACTGAAACCTCCAAAGATATCTTGGTATTTATGGGCTAGACTTCTTTTTTAAGGACCATGTTTTAAACCCAAATCACTCTAAGTCTCATTGATTGGCCAACAATAGGTCCTAGCCCAAGCCTCATTTGATCATTGTTTGGGCTCAGATGGCTCAGAGTGAGTGTAAATAGCAACTTTTTCTATTTTGGCCAGAAACTCTGAGGGTCTTTCCTTCCCAGACTGACTTTTTTTAAAATTAGATAATGATAAATTAGATAAATGATAGATAAAATAATTTTGCCTCGTTTCTTATATAGCTTTAACTACTGAATAGATGTTGTCTCAGATAAACTTAAACCTGGGAAAGACCTAGCTTAAAAAGGCCAAGGTCTCCCATTGCATCCAGGGCCATCTCCAGTTGTCCTGATCTATATCTTGCCACTGGACCCAGATGGCTCTGGAGGAGAAAGTGAGGCTGGTGACTTTGCACAGCCCTGCCTCACTTAAATCCAATGCACTTTCAAGTCGTGACATCACCTTCCCTGTGTCACAGTCTTCTTCGAGAATGAAAGACAAACAACAACAATAACAACAACAACAACAACTCTGCCTTTTTTTAATTCCTTCACTTCTATGGCTTTAATTTTTAACCTGTAGGCATATGTCACCCACATTTTTATATCTAACCCTGGTCTGAATTCCAGTCCCAAATTTCCAAGTGACTGCTGGACAACTCCTAGGGATTTCTTAAAGTCAAAATGCTTCAAACTGACTTTTCATCTCATCTCAATCTCACCTCAAACAAAAATCCTGCTCTTCCTATTTCGTGTTCTTCTGTTAATGTCACCAGTATTCATTCTCATACTTACTCAGGCTAGAAACCTTTGACTCTATCGCTTCCTTTGATTCACTAAAAGGAAGCCAAAGTGTAAGTGATTCTCTTGAATAATATTATCCCTGAGGTACAGATAATGACATCAGTCTTCATTTTTCATATTGCATTTGTTATCAGAAATAGTCACTGTTTGAGTTGGTTTTGTTTAACTCCATTTTTTTTCTCTTACAAGAAAGAACTCAATGGTAGGGGTAGTGGTGGGTGAAGTATGGATATAATATGGAGGTAACTGTACTATAAAAACAAACAAACAAAAGAAACCCACATCATTAAAACTTTTTTTGAAGCATTTTTTTGGTGAGGCAATCAGGGTTAAGTGACTTGCCCAGGGTCACACAGCTAGTATGTGTCAAGTGTTTGAGGCTAGATTTGAACTCAGGTCATCCTGATTCCAAGGCCAGAGCTCTATCCACTGTACCACCTAGCTGCCCCCATTAAAACTTTTTTCAAGTGAGCGTCAAGTCTTATGCTCATTTTACAGATGAAGAAATTGATGATCTGAGAAATGAAATGTTTTAATGGTAATTCAACCAGTAAGTGTCAGAGTCCAGAATGGAGCTCAGGTCTTTCTTCACTCCAAATCCAGCTTTCTTTCCATTTTGACATTACGTCTTCTACAAAGTTATGGTTTGCACAAATATGTCTGAAATGAATTAAAGACTATCTTTCACAGGATAAGAGAAGAAAATTAAAAAAAAATGCTTATTGAGTATTCTCTATAGTAGACACACTGACAAGACTTTCTGGATGCACTTGATAAGGGTGATCAAGAGTGATAAGAATGTGGGTTAAATTCTTACAAATTTCTAGTTCTCATGTTCTAAATGTTCTAAATGGTTATGACCCTTTATATTATAAATGACCAAAGCCATGAAAAGCTAAAAGAAAGTGAGTCAGTGGCACTGGGCAATTCCAAGAGTTTTGATTTTCCTGTTCTTATTACATATGCTTAAAAGGCTAAAATATAGCATAACTTTTGAAAGATTTTATGTACCCTATTATTCTATCAAAATATCTCTTTTGAATTATATAAATATGCCTGTCATTGCATTAGCCTAATGTTAAATAAATACTCAGTTTAAATGTCATTTCTTCAAGGCATTCACATCCTCCAGGCTTCAGCATTTCATGTTTCCTCTTGTTTCCCCATCTCACTTTGGCCTTGAAACTGCCCTCAAGCCCCTGAAGTTTGCTTATCACAGGGGATCATTGGACACTCTGAAAAAGCCTTAGAGATCTTCCCATCATCCCTTCCCAGCTGTTTCTTCTCTATCTGGCTATGTTCCAAGGATATGATGCAAGGCTGTGAAATGTGACATTGCTAGGGACACAAAGCACAACACAGGTCATATTAACCAGAGTGTGGACAAAGCTTCTATTTGACTAACTCTTAGGTTGGTTGGAAATTACCATTCTAAAAGGGAATGTATAAAAATACAACCACGATATCTATATAGATAATAGAAGGTGTGTAAGGCCTTAAGCTAGTAAGGACCTCAGGGGCCATCTAGTTCAACCACTTCATTTTAAAGATGAGGAATCTAAGGGGCAGCTAGGTGGTTCAGTGGATAGAGCACCAGCCCTGGATTCAGGAGGATCTGAGTTCAAATCCGGCCTCAAACACATAATACTTACTAGCTGTGTGACCCTGGGCAAGTCACTTAACCCAATTGCCTAATCCCCCCAAAAAAAGAGGAATCTGGGACTGAGAAAGATAGTTTCAATAAAAGCTTAGATTTGAACCCAGGTCCTCTGATTCTATAGTCAATGCTCTTCACAACACTCTGTGAAGCCCAGAAAGGATGATGGACTTGTCCAACTGAGTAGCAAAGCTTGGATTCAACTTCAGGTCTAGTCCATAGTAAGACTCCGTTATGAACCATTTCACCCTGTTATTGCTATGAGCAACACCATTCATACACAAGATTGTCAAATAAATGGAACTTACTTTTAGGGACTTCCATCTGCTCTCATTCACATTTAGCTTTTTTGAGTTATTTTTCCTTTGGATACCTAGTAGAGTGACTTTCACACATGCCACCTAGCTGGCACAGTACCCTCATCTATAAACTGAAATACACACACACAGACACACATATATATATGTGTATGTATGTATTTTATGTGTATAGAGATAGATAGATAGATAGATCGATAGATAGATAGATAGATAGATAGATAGATAGATAGATAGATAGAT
>NW_020950239.1:13301563-13443383 GCF_900497805.2 Vombatus ursinus | reverse complement strand
ATAGATAGATAGATAGATAGATAGATAGATAGATAGATAGATAGATATAGATACATAGATAGATATTTGACATTATGAACTCAGGGAATCATGGAAGAGCTTTTATCTGAGGCAGATGGATTTTCACCTGAGAGTGAAGGAGAGAGTATCAATTTACCTCAGGTCCTAAATCCTACTTTCACACAAAGTTGACCAGAAAAAAAAAGACTGCTTTTTACTCAACAAGTAAATGTATTGGTGTTCTGAATGCTTTCCTTAACCCAAAGGCAATCTACCTGGGGTATAGACAAAATTCTTGAAGTGTTCTTATCTAAACAGAGTCATTTAAAACTTCTCTTGGTGTCTGGGAAATTTTCTTTTGGGTCCTTATTCCAAAGGACAATTGGACCTAGGCAAGAGGTCCATGCAGATTTTGTCTAGGTTCTTGGTCCAAAAGACACATGAAAAATTCCCCGATTGACCCCTGTCCCTGAAAGGATAATTCTCCTGAAATTCTAAAAGTCACCCAAGGCAAACTGGTTATCAGGGACAAATCAAGCGTTCTAGTTCCTCTACATTTGCTACTTCCTAATGTCTTATCTCTCTCTAGGAGTCTGTCCCCAAAAGACAGCAAGAATCCCCATGAAACCTCTCTTTTGAGGCAGTGATACAGAATCTCTCTCCTCCTTCCTCTCCAACTCTCCTCTCATCCCAGCTCTTTCCTGTCTCATCCCTGTCTCACATAGTCATGAAATATCATTCTCTCCATCAATGGAGAGTAATAGCTAAGCAGAAACTTCAAAAGATGTTTTAAAATTGGATTACAGAATCAAAAACCAATTATGTCTCCAGAAGACCTCTGGTGAAGCATGCTACCCACCACCTGACAGAAAGGTGATGGACTCAAGGTGCGGAGACATACTTTTGTGCATGTGACTGAAGTATGAATTCATTTTCCTTGATGAGGCTTATTTATTACAAGTGGGATTCTCTCCTTTATTTTGCTTAGCTATTTAAGGGGTGGTTAAGGGGGAAGGTTAGTAATAGTGATGCAAATAAAAGATGACCATTATAATATTTTTGAAAAGGCATAGAATAGAATAGAAGGAAGTTCAAAAAGAAGTACAAACAAGTAAGACCTTTTTGAAAGTAATGAGTAGAATTTAGTACCTAAAAAACACAAGTGGTGTGAAACATATTCATGGCTTCATGATCTTCTTTTGTGTTCTGCTGTGTGTATGAAAATGTTCCTTTTTATAAATTCAGAGTCTTTTTTTTAAAAAAGTCATTTTTACAAATGAAG
The DNA here is from genome assembly GCF_900497805.2 of Vombatus ursinus. Lineage (NCBI taxonomy): Eukaryota > Metazoa > Chordata > Mammalia > Diprotodontia > Vombatidae > Vombatus > Vombatus ursinus. The sequence goes on along the minus strand of NW_020950239.1, from coordinate 13,442,101 downwards.
GGCCTGGATTAAATGTTTCTATGACCTCAGTTACATATATCACATCCCCTAATTTGCAGGGAAGTGATGGAAATGAATACTTAACCCTGTTAGTACTTATTTTCAGCCTCCTTTTTGGTGAAAAAGACAAGTTTTATAGTAGTTCCTGGGAGTTTCTCTTTCTTATGCACAGCTATTCTGTCTACCATAGGCAATATCAGCTATCTCTGAAAACTCAGGCCTAGGATACAGCATAATATACTGACCTGGGAACCAAGGGGCCTGGATTCTAATGTTCTTGTTCAATCATTTTTTCAGCTTGATTTTTCATGAGCCCATTTGGGGTTTTCTTGGCAAAGATATGAGAGTGCTTTGCCATTTCCTTCTCACTGGGCTCTAGTAAAGCTGTGAAACTAACTAGCTTTACGACCTGAGGTGAGTATTTGATGTCTTTGTCTCTGTTTCATATATATATATATATATATATATATATATATACATATATATATGTATGTATGTATACACACACACATCTAAAATCTGCCTTTATGACTTTTCCACTCATCGAATCCAGTTATAGCCTTCTGTGATCAAGTAAAACAAGTCTCATCCCTGTTCCACATGTCACACTTTCAAAAACTTGAAGATAGCTAATCAAATTTTTTGTAATAAATCTGAATATCACTCCCTCCCTTCCCTCTTTCCTTCATTCTCCCTCATTTCCTTCCTCCCTTCTTTCCTTCCTTCCTCTTTCTTTCTTTCATTTTCTTTCTTTCTTCCTTCTTTCCTTCCTTCCTTCCTCCCTCCCTCCCTTTCTTTCTTTCTTTCTTTCTTTCTTTCTTTCTTTCTTTCTTTCTTTCTTTCTTTCTTTCTTTCTTTCTTTCTTTCTTTCTTTCTTTCTTTCTTTCTTTCTTTCTTTCTTTCCTTCTTCCTTCCTTCCTCCCTCCCTTTCTTTCTTTCTTTCTTTCTCTCAATTTCTCTCAATATTTTAGTTATCCTATAGAAATAATTCAGTTTCTTGATGTCTTCTGTAACATCTACCATCCTAAAGCCCTTGGTTTTACTGCTAGCATGCTGTAAAAGAAGTGATAATAGTGAAACAGAGAGCTCCACCTCTTGGCTCTGACTCCACTATTAAAAAGTAGAAAAGTAATCATGTCATAAAATCCAGTGACATTGGTAGTTAATTCTCCACTGAATTCATATTTTGTTATTTATTCTCATTTGTTCCGATAAGGTCCATTGTCTCTGATGTTACTTTGTAAAGGGTAAGAAATAAATCAATGGTATTAAGCTTTTCTAACCATCTGGTCTGGCAAACTTCCCAAAATCAGTGCTTAAACTTGGTGCAGTTAATGCATTTTACCTTGTAATAAGGAACATCTCTGGAGAAGTAAAAAATTAGGGGAGAGAAGAAACTGATAACCAATTTTATCCAGGAATCTGACCACTTAAAAATATTCCATTCTAAATTCCACAGATTTATATTACCTGCTGTATACTTTAGTATACAGGTATGACATTTACAAGTGCAAAGCCTCAGTTGATAGGTGTTAAAAGTTTCCATGGAAGAGGTTTTTTAGGTATCCTTTTCTCTTTTACAAAATCATTAGTTATTTTTAACATTCCCTCCCTCACTCCTACCACTCCCACACCCACTGAGATAGCAAATAATATGATATCAATTATGTATGTGAACTCATGCAAAATATATTTCCATATTAGGTATATCACAATAAAAACAAACAAAAAAGTGAAAAAATACACCTCAATTTGTACTCAGAATTCATCAGTTCTCTCTCTGGAAGGGTACAGAATCTTTTTTATCATGAGTCCTTTGGAATTATCTTGGTTTATTGTATTGATTATAACAGCCAAGTCTTTCACATTTGAACATTGCTGTTACATTGGACAATGATCTCCCAGTTCTGCTCACTTCACTTTGCATCAGTTCATACAAGTCTTACCATGATGTTGATTTTTTTTTTCTGAAACGAATCCCTTCATCATTTCTTATAGCACAATAGTACTCCACAATCATGGCACAACTGGTTCAGCCATTCCACAATTGATGGGCATCTCCCTCAATTTCCAATTCTTTTACACCACAAAAAAGAGCTGCTATAAATATTTTGTATATATAGGTCCTTTTCCCTTTTATTTGATCTCTTGGGGTACAGATCTAGTAGTGGTATTGCTGAATCAAAGAGTATTGCACAGTTTTATAGCCTTTCCAGATTGTGCTCCAGAATGGTTGGATGAGTTTACTACTCCACCAACAATTCATTTATGTACATATATTTCCTTATCCTCTCAAGCATTTGTTATTTCTGTTATATGTAACATGGTACTCCAGAGTTGTTTTAACTTGCCTTTTTCTAATCAATAGTGATTTAGAGCATTTTTTTGATATTATTATAGTTACCTTTGATTTCCTCTCCTGAAAATTGCCTGTTCACATCCTTTGATCATTTATCAATTAGGGAATGGCTCTTTCTGTAAAATTTAAATTTGATGTAATATCTATATATCTCTATCTATCTATCTATCTATCTATCTATCTATCTATCTATATTTGAGAAATGAGACCTTTGTTAAAGAAGCCTGCTATAAATTTTTTTGATATTACTTCATTGTCTATGGTATCTTTTGGAAAAATAAAGTTTCCCTGACTATCTCTTTCAATTAGATCTCTTTTTGTTTTTGCTTTGTCTGAGATCATGATTGCCAACACCTGTCCTCTTCACATCAGTTGAATCGTAATAAACTTTGTTCCAGACTTTCAAAGCAACTCTGTATGTTTCTTTCTGTCCCAAGTGTGTCTCTTGTACACACTATATTGTTGAATTCTGTTTTCCAATTCATTCTGCCACCTATTTGTATTCTATTGGTTAGCTCATCCCATTTATGTTCAGAGTTATGATCACTAACATTTCCCTCCATTTCATTTTCCTATTTATGCTTCTCTCTCTGTCTCTCTGTCTCTCTCTCTGTCTCTCTCTCTGTCTCTGTCTCTCTCTGTCTCTCTTTCCCCCCCTTCTCTCTATCTTGCTCTTCCTCAAAATTCTGTCTTGCTTCCAACCACTGCCTCCCCCAATCTACTCTTCTCCTTATCATCTCCCTCCCATATTTCTTCTCTCCTTCCCCTCCTCTCTCAATGTTGGGTAGAATAGATTTCTATACCCAACTGTATGTGTGTGTGTGTGTGTTCTTCTCTTTTTGAACTAATTGCAATGAGAGTGAGGTTCAAGCATTGCCTACTCCCCATTTCCCCCTCCACTATAAGATTTCTTCCTTGCATGCCTCCTTTATATGAAAAAATTTTCCCTAGTCTACTGTTCCAATCCACCATCTACCAGTGAATCCATCTTTCTCACTCCTAACTTGCTTTTTTGGGGGATAATCAATAACATAATCAATTCACGCCCATGCCCTCATCTATGCAGACTCCTTCTAACTGCCATAATAATGGTAAAGTTCTTAGGAGTTACATGTATCATCTTCCCATATAGGAATGTGAACATCTTAACCTTATTGAACCCCTCTTTCATTTACATTTCTCTTTCATTTACCTTTTCATTCTTCTCTTGAGTCTCTGTTTAAATTTCAACTTTTCTATTCATCTTTGATCTTTTCATCAGAAATGCTTCAATGGGATTGATATTTCATTAAACATCTATATTTCCCCATGAAGGATTATATTCACTTTTGCTGGGTAGGTGATTTTTGGTTGTAATTCTAGTTCCTTAGTCTTCCAGAATATCATATTCCAAGCCCTCTGATCCTTTAATGTAGAGGCTACTAAATTTTATGTGATCCTGACTGTGGCTCCATGATATTTGAAAGAAGAAACAGATAAAAGGGAAAAAATGAAAAAGAATAAAGTAAATGAAAAAAGTATGCTTTGATCTTCATTCAGAGTCCACCAGTTCTTTCACTGGATGTGGATAGCATTTTCCTTTGTGAGTCCTTTGTACTTGCCTTGGATCATTTTATGCTATGAAGAGCTGAGTTATTCATACATGATCATCACACAATGCTGCTGATACTATGTACTATGTTCTCCTGGTTCTGTTCATTTCACTTTGCATCAGTTCATACAAGTCTTTTCAGGTTTTTTTTTCTGAAATCTGCCTGTTCATCATTTCTTATTGCACAGTAGTACTCCATTACATTCATACCACAGCTTGTTCAGCTGTTCCCCAATCGATGGGTATCCCCTCAATTCCCAATATTTTTCCACCATGAAAAGGGCTGCTATAATTATTTTTGCACACGTATGATCTCTTTTTATGATCTCTTTGGGATACAGACCTAATAATAGTATTGCTGGATCAAAGGGTATGAATAATTTGGTTTCCCTTTGAGCATAGTTCTGAATTTCTCTCCAGAATGGTTGGATCAGTTCACAACTACACCAACAGTGCAGTAATGTCTCAATTTTCCCACATCCTCTCCAATATTTATCATTTTCCCTTTTTTTGGTCGTATTAGCCAATCTGATAGGTGTGAGGTGGTATTTCAAAATTGTTTTAATTTGCATTTCTCTAATCAAAAGTGATTTACAGCACTTCTTCATATGCCTATAGATAGCTTTGATTTCTTCATCTGAAAATTGCCTGTTCCTATCTTTTGACCATTTATCAACTGGGGAATGGCTTGTATTCTTATAAATTTGTCTCAGTTCTCTATATATTTGAAAAATGAGGTCTTTATGCTTGCTATAAAGATTGGTTCCCAGATTTCAGCTTTCCTTCTAATCTTGGTTGCATTGATTTTGTTTGTGCAAAAGCTTTTTAATTTAATATAATCAAAATTATCTATTTTACATTTTGTAATGCTCTCTATCTCTCATTTAGTCATGAATTCTATCTTTCTCCATAGATCTCCACAGGTAGATTACTCCTTGCTCTTCTAATTTGATTATGGTATCACCCTTTATTTCAAAATCATGGTGGCAGCTAGGTGGTGCAGTGGATAGAGCACTTGCCCTGGAGTCAGGAGGAGCTTAGTTCAAATATGGCCTCAGACACATAACAATCCCTAACTGTGTGACCCTGGGCAAGTCACTTAACCACAATTGCCTCATCAAAAAACAAACAAAAAAACAGTAATAGGAAAATTGGAAAGAGAGGAGGGTTTGGGGGTAGGGGAAAGATAATGAATCCTGTTAAGAGGCAGCTAGATGGTGTAGTACATAGAGCACTGACCCTGGATTCTGGTGGATCTGAGTTCAAATCCAGCCTCAGACACATAACATTTACTAGTTGTGTGACCCTGGGCAAGTCACTTAACCCCATTGCCTAACCAAATTGAAAAATAAAACAAAATCATGTACCCATTTTGACCTTATCTTGGTATAAGATGTGCTTCCTTTTACTCACTTAACTTCTCCTTTAAGAATTTGGATGTTATACTACTAGCTGCAGATATGTTTAATATTGATATTGCTTCATTGTCTATGGCATCTTTTTTAACAAGATATAGTTTCCTTCTTTATCTCTTTTAATTAGGTCTATTTTTGCTTTTGCTTTGTCAGAGATCAGGATTGATACCCTGCTTATTTATTTATTTATTTATTCATTCATTCATTCATTTATTTATTAATTCACCTGAAGCAAAATAGATTCTGCTTCATTTACTTACCTTTATTCTGTGTGTGTCTCTCTGCTTCAAGTGTGTTTCCTGTAGACATATTTTAGGAGTCTGGTTTTTGATCCACTCTGCTTCTATTTTATGGGAGATTTCATTCCATTCACATTCACAGTTGTGATTACTGATTGTTTATTTCCCTCCATCCTATTCTTCCTCTTGTTTGTCATCTCTCTCTTTTCACCCTTTCCCTCCTCAACAGTGTTTTGTTTCTGTCTACCACCTCCCCTGCCTGCCTTCTCTTCTGTTAGTCTCCCCGCCCCTTTACTTAATCTCCTCCCTTCATAGTTCCCTGTAGGGGAAGATAGATTTCTATATTCAACTAATTGTGTATCTTATTCTCTCTTTGAGCCAATACTGATGAGAGTAAGGTTCAAGCAATGCCTATTGTCCACCATTCCATCTTTCCATACACTGCAATAGGTTTTTCACACCTCTTCATGTGAAATAATTTACCCTGTTCTAACTCCCCCTTTCTTCTGAACTCAATCTACTCTTTCTCATCCCTTAATTATGTTTAATGCCATTCTCTTCAATTCACCTTATACCCATATTCTCTAGTAATGGATATTCCTTCTAGCTATACTATCAGTGGTACAACTTTTAAGAATTACAAGTATCGTCTTCTCATATAGAGATGTAAACAGTTCAGCTCTATTGAATCCCTTATGTCGTCTTTTCCCTTTTTACATTTTTGACCTTTTCCTGGGTCTTGATATTGGAGATAATGTTTTTTTTTTGTTCAGTTCTGGTTTTCTCTTTATGAAAGCTTGAAATCCTTTTATTTCATTGAATTACAATTTTTTCTCTTGAAATATTGTTTAATTTCTCCAGGTGATTTTTTTATTATATTCCTAGTTCTTTTGTCTTCCAGAATATCATGCTCCATGACCTCTGATCCTTTAATGTTTCAGCTGCTAGGTCACATGAAATCTGATTTGTCTCCCCCATATTTGAATTGTTTCTTTCGAGCCACTTGACCTGATAGTTCTGAAATTTGGCTACAAGGTTCCCAAGGAGTTTTTCTTTTGAGATCTCTTTCCTGAGGTCATCAGTGGATTCTTTCAATGCCATTTTGCCCTCTGCTTCTGGAGTTCTTAGTCCAAAGATGGTAAGGGAATTGAACAACTGATCAGAAGGAGATTATGGGGTTCTTTTTTTGCCAGCACTGAGGCAGGACTCTGTTGTGACTCTGTTGCTTTGTCCATACTCAGATCTGGGTCACTGTCCTGGGTGGCACTCCCAGGGCAAGGAGGATCACTAACATACAAGAGTTTGTGGCTGCAGTGGAGTATGAACCTTCTTCCCAGTTCCAGGAAAGAGAGGAGTGCTTGTGGTCACTCATAGACCAGAGCACAGTCCAGGAGAGTAGTAAACACATCTTTCATTAGGTCATACCACCTTGGAAGGACTAAAAACTTAAAGATCTTGAGAAATATATCTGAAAACAACTGCACAAAACTCCTGAAGCTTGTGACTGTGCATTCCTCCACCCTGGCAGCAGAACCCTATTTAAACAAAGAGTTAAAATTCAGGAAATAATCTGGGAAATGGCAAACAACAGAAAAAACCTGACCACAGAAAGTTACTATGGTGACAAGGAAAATCAAAACATAGACTCAGAAAATAACAAAATCAAAGCTCCTACATCCAAAGCCTCTGAGGAGAATATGATTTAGTCTTAGGCTATGGAAGAGATCAAAAATGATTTTGAGAATAAAATAAGAGAGTTAGAGGAAAAATTGGAAGGAGAAATGAGAGTCATGCAAGAATATAATGAAAAATAAGCCAATAGCTTGGTAAAGGAGATATAAAATATACTGAAGAAAATAATACCTTAAAAAACAGACTAGGCCAAATGGTAAAAGAGGTACAAAAAGCTGATGAGGAGAAGAGTGTCTTAAAAACAGAATTGGCCAAATGAGAAAAAAAAAGCACAAAAATTCATTGAAGAAAAAAAAAAAACCTCCCTAAAAAGTAGAACTGGTCAAGTGCAAAAGAAAGTTCAGAAGCTCACCGCAGAAAATAATTCCTTAAAAAATTAGAATTGAGCAATGGAAACTATTGACTGTATGAGATATCAAGAAACAATAAAATGAAATCAAAAGAATGGGGGAAAATGAAGACAATGTGAAATAGCTCATTGGAAAAACAATTGACCTGAAAAATAGATCCAAGAGAGATAATTTAAAAATTATTGGACTACCTGAAAGCCATGATCAAAAAAAAAAAAAGAGCCAAGACATCATCTTTCAAAAAATTATGGATAATTGTGCTGATATTCTAAAAACAGAGGGTAAAATAGAAGTTGAAAGAATCAACAAATCATCTCCTCAAAGAGATCCCAAAATGAAAACTCCCGGGAACATTATAGCCAAATTGAGAGCTCCGAAGTCAAGGAGAAAATCTTTCAAGTATCAAGAAAATAACAATTCAAATATTATGGAGCCCCAGTCAGGATAGCACAAGATTTAAAGCACGTACGTTAAAGGATTAGTATGCTTAGAATATACTATTCCAGAAGGCAAAGGAGCTAGGATTACAACCAAAAATCACCTACCCAGCAAAACTGAGTTTAATCCCTCAGGGGGAAAATGGACATTCAATAAACTAGAGGACATTCTAGTATTCTTGATGAAAAGATTAGAACTGAATAGAAAATTTGACTTTCAAATATAAGACTCAAGAGAAGCGGAAAAAAATAAACAGGAAAGAGAAATGATAAGGGACTTAATAAAGTTAAATGGTTTACATTCCTACATGGGAATATGATACTTGTAACTCATAAGAACTTTCTTATTATTAGGGCAGTTAGGAGGAGTCTATAGAGACAGAGGGCACAGGTGTGAGTTGAATATGAAGGGATGTTACCTAAAAAAACTTAAAAATAAGAGGTGAGAGGAATGTGCTGAGAGAAAGTGAAAGGGAGAAGTAGAATGGGGTAAATTATTTCACATAAAAGGGGCAAGAAAATGCTTTTACAGGGGAAGGGAAGAGGGATAAGGTGAGGAGGAGTGATTGAACCTTACTTTCATCAGAATGGGCTCAAAAAGGGAATAGCATACATGATTAATTGGATATAGAACTTTATCTTACCCTACAGGACAGTAGGAGGGTAAAGGGATAAGAGAAGGAGAGGTGATGAAAAGGAGGACAAATTGGGGTAGGGGTAATCAGAAGCAAAACACTTTTGAGGAGGAACAGGGTGAAAGGAAAGAGAGAATAGAATAAACATGGGGGATAAGATGGAGGGAAATATAGTTAGCAATAATTACTGTGGGAAAAAAAAACAACTTTTGAAGCAAGTTTCTCTGATAAAGACTTCATTTCTCAAACATATAGAGAACTGAGTCAAATTTATAAAAATAATAGTCATTCCTCAATTGATAAATGATTAAAATATATGAAGTTTTCATATGAAGTGATTTAAGCTATCTATAGCCATAATAAAAAAATGCTCTAATTCACTACTGATTGGAGAAATGCAAATTAAAACAATTCTGAGGTACTACCTCATACATATTAGGTTGGTTAATAGGACAGAAAAGACAAATGATAAATGTTGGAGGGGGCATGGGAAAAATGAGACATTAATGACTATTGGTGAAGTTGTGAATTGATTTAACATTTTGTAGAGCAATTTGGAACTATGCCCAAAGGGCTACAAAATGATGCCTATCCTTTCACCCAGCAATACTACTACTAGGTCTGTATCCCAAATGAGATTAAAAAAAAAAGAAAAGGACCTATGTGTACAAAAAATATTCATAGCAGCTTTTATCTGATGGCAAAGAATTGGAAATTGAAGGGATTCCCATCAATTGGGGAATGGCTGAACAAACTGTGATATGTGATTATGATGGAATACTATTGTGCTATAAGAAAGGATGAGCAGGATGCTCTCAGAAAAACTTGGAAAGATTTACATGAGCTGATGTAAAATGAAATGTACTTTGTACAAAGTAAAAGTAATATTGTAAGATGATCAGCTAAGAATAACTTAGTTATTCTCAGCAATACAATGATCCAAGACAACTCTGAAGGATTTATGATGAAAAATGCTATCCATCCCCAGAGAAAGAACTGATGGTATCTGAATATGTATTGAGCATACTTTTTAAACTTTCTTTATATTTCTTGAGTTTTTTTTTCCTCTGTGCTTTTTTTCATAATGTGACTGTTATGGAAATGTTTGCATGACTACACATGTATAACACCTATCAAATTGCTTGACTTCTCAATGAGGTGGGGTTGGGGAGGGAGGAAGGAAGAATATTTGGAATTCTAAGTTTTAAAAATGAATGTTAAAATTATTTTTACATGTAATTGGGGAAAATAAAATACTAAATTAAAAAAAGATATAGGAGGTAGGCTGAAGATATGAGTAAAAAAAAGAAAGGACCAACTATATTGAAAAAAAATATTATGTAAAAATATTATGTATTGAGAAACATCCAACAGGTAAGCCCAGAATAAAAGAGAAACTCCATAACATGAAGTAAAACCTAAGAAAAAATGATGACTTGGTCACAAAACTATAAAAGTGCCTAGAAGAAATAAAACAGAAGTTAAAAAAAAGAATTAACATAATAACCTAGGCAGGGAAAGGGCTAAAAAAAAAGAATGATAATAAAGTACTTAAAACAGAAAGTAAAAAACCTTATTCAAGAAGTGGATATTCTCAAAAACAGAATGGGGCAACTAGAACTCAATTATCTCATGGAACATCAAGAAATATTACACCAATATCAAAATATTTTTGATGCAAAAAATAAGCTATCTACTATCATTAGGCTACCTAAAAACTATGAGGGAATAAGCAAATTGGATGCAATATTTCCAAAAATCATAAAAGAAAACTGCTTATATCTGTTATAACCAGTGAACTACATCCAAATATAAGCATCTACCAGTCACCTCCTGAAAGATAACCCAAGTGTAAAACATCCAGAATGTCATAGGAATGATTTAAAGATTCTTGGTTGAAGAAAATGTTGCAAGTAGTCATAGGGATAGTGAAGTGGGGGAAAGAGATCCTAATATCGAGAAACCAAAGTCAGGATCACACAAGATTATGCTGCAGCTATTTTCATGAAGAAAAAAAAATCTTGTAAAATATTATTACAAAAAGCAAAAGAAAAAGACTAACAACCAAGAGTAATTTATTCTACAAAAAAGTATAATCCTAAAGGACAAAGAAATGGAACATTAACATAAAACAATTTTTAAATATTTTGGATAAATGACTAGAATTGTAGATAGAATCTTACCAATGAGAAGACAGAAGATGAAAGTTAGCTAGAAGGGGAAATACATCTGAGCATACCACTGGGAAAGTCAGGATATGATAGCTTACCCTCTGATTTAGAATTTATATGTTAAATGAAGTATGAAATGAAAAATGTTTATTGTATTCATAAACATTGGAAAACAACACTGGACTTAGAAGATCTGAGTTTCAGTCCTAGATCTACCATTTGTTATTAGATAAACTTGCAAAAAATCATTTAACATAATTTGTTATAAGAACTAAAATTATGTGTTTCAGTGTGTGCATTTGTGTATTTACATCTTTTCAAAGACAGAGAGAAAATACATAATGTTAGAAAATAAGAGATGAAAATCATTTTGCAAGTTACAGATGTCCTGATAACTCCTGAGTGGTGTAACCATGTAAGGTCATCTCTAATGAGTGAAAATATTTCTGATTTCACACTTCCCACATCCTGTACTCTGTTTATAAGAATTACTTAAGATGTTTGAGGATTTTTATTTTTGATGTGTGCTTACTTTACTTGCTTAGAGCTGAATCTTATAACTCTGTTTGGTTTTGCTAAGCTTTTGCTTGGGAATGGGATCTTCGGCAACATTTCTCAAATGATAACAAAAAAGACATAAGTTCCCAGTAACTCTGAAAGGACATGATGAACTTGTTGATTTAATCCCCTATCATTTCAGAGCAAAATAATCCTTATTTTCACCTTTCTGGGTTTTTCTAATTCAAGAAAAATATTCCTCTTTATGGTTTTTTGAGAGTCAAGTAAATGTATGGTGGTCATTTCTTATGTGCTGATGATGGACTCTCCTTAATTAGATTCAAAAAGGGTACAGGCAATCTCACATAACTGATATTCTGCAATAGATCAAGTATTTACACTTATTCAACTTGCTTAAAATTGCAGTGAATACAAGATACCATTGTCCTGGATGATTGTTAAACACAGACACACACACAGACACAGAGCATGATTCAGCAGAGCACACAGTCACTTTAATGGCTTAATTTCCACAAGAGTTAGCTTTGTTTAACAATCCTTTAATTATTGAAATCAGGCAAAGCTTAAAATAGGGAAAGCCTCTCACCCAAGGGTTTAGCACTTGGAGAATGTCCATCAGGATGTCCAGCCCTAATGGAGCAGGGATTCACCATAGATGGTAAGGATATCCAAATGTCCTTGTGTACAGATGGTATTTTGCATCAAGCCATGGAATGCTGCAGAGATTTCTAAAAGATCCATACTTATTAAAATGTTCAGTCTAATTATACTTACAGGAAGAACAATACAGGTGAACAATGCTTATCTTCCATCTATGATATGTAGTTGAATGGAGAACATGTAGAGTTGGTACATGTATCTTGGACAGACACTCCATACACAATTGAGCAACAAGAAGAAAGTAGGTCAAGTTGCTTTTGAGAAATTGCTCAGTGGTTGCTGTTATTGTTGTTGCTGTTGTCTTAATGACTCCAAACTTTTCCCTATGGCAAAAGTAAATCTTTTTAACATCAACATTCTTTCAGTGAAGCTCTATGGATGCAGGAAATGGTCTCTCAAAAATATGTAGCTCATCCAAAGTCAGTGGTGGGAATGGAAAGGTTGTTATGGAGCACCAGCAAAGAATCATTCAGAGCAAGTGATATAATGTCATTGGGAAGATGTATGACAGGGAAGCTTGTCATGTTTGGAGAGTAAAGCACACAGCCAAAGGATATCCTCACAATATCAAGAATTCTAGAGGAAGTTCTCCCCCCAACCACCTCCCACACATATTGAGTAAATGTAATGCTGAGGTGCTGAGGATTTATGAGCAAAAACTATACATGATGGGAAGGCATGTATGGATGTAATGGGATCTGAGTTCTTGAAGCGAATAACTGAATTGGTGAGATCCTAAATCCATTAAAATATCGAATAAGAGGGTGGACTTATATATTTCAGCTGTGCTAACACTAAACCAGATGCTAATAGAGACAGATGTTTCAGCTTAAGAGAGTCTCTTCATAATTAAATAGTTAAAGTTGAAGAAGTGGTCCATCATTCATATACTTTATCTACATTATTCCAAGCATCTCTTTAATGAATTATTCAAATTATTGACTACAATAGTGTTTAGCATGGACAGGTTTTTTTCAGACAATCTAAGTCATTTTAAAGACAATATTTTCCTTATTTTCTCTGAATCTGGCTAACAAGGAGGAATTATGTGAACAGGGACTATACCATCTTACAGTTCACAGTATACAAAGAGAGGAATTCTAGTAATAGTCTGACTTGTACCCTATATTGTAGGGAATTATCTTAGATTTCAAAGTTCAGATGAAAGATAAGTAGTATTTCATGGCCTAAGACTTCAAAAGATAAATTGGTTCAAGAAATATGAAAGGTTATCAATAATCAAATTCTAATTGGACAATCACAGATGACTCATATTATTATAGGATTTACAGATTGAAGAGACTTTAAGAAGTAGACCATGCAATGCACCTTCACATTTTAAAGACAAGGAAACTGAGAACAAAAAAGTAAAAACAATGGTCCCAGTATGACATAGGAAGCAATAAAGACAGCAGGATTAAAAACTAGGTTTTTTTGTGTTGGTGGAAGAAAGAACTCATGCTGATAAAATTTAAAAAGAATTCTTGAAGGATAAACTACAAAAAATAATCATATTGCAATGCTTTATCATAGTGTGGTTGGGGTACTGGACTCTCCAAAACTACACCAGTGGAGCACAAGCTTACATGGGATCTATCAAATTGTAAAGGCTTTAAGTAACACCTTGGACACCGCCTTTGCATCTGCAGCCTAAGGATTAGTTTAGTACGATTCCTAGTGGCTCATCCCCACAAGCTTCTTCTTCCTCTTCTTTTTTTTTTTTTTACATATAGCAAATTATAAAACCATATTAGTGGTCAGCGTTGGTGAAGGGAGCACTACTAGTTGAATCACACGTCCTTGAAGTAAGATGTCTTACCTAAGTTTAACAAGCTTTTTTTCCCATTAGTGACTATTCTGATCTTTTTTTATTCTTGGTGAAATCATTTCCTAACCTTAATCAGATACCACCTGCACCCAATTCTGGAAATTGTCAATTTCACTCTCCAACAGTTAATCTAGACTACCTCTTATTATTTAAATACACTGTATACATTTTCCATCTTTGTGACTTGGCTCATTTGTTTCTCCACCCCAGCATCAAGGTGTTACTCAAAAATATCTCATTGGTTCATGTTCTGACTTGAGTTTTCCCTTGTAAACATCATAATGTGGCTCATTTTTGTCTACACACAATATTTTGCTCATGTCTAGACCGATATAAAAAAAAAAACAAAGTAAGGACCCTCAGCTCCTCTGCATGCACTCAGACTTAGATTTTTCTAAGTATGAAAGATGTAAATTGCAGTCCTAATTATTACAGTTTTATTGTTTGTCTATTCTTGTTACCAATTTCCTTTAAGTATTTAGATGTAGTATATAAAATAAATGTTAAGTATTACAATTACTTCATTATTTATGATATATTCACCAAATATAGTTTCCCTGCTTATCTCTTTTAATTCTTTTTTTTCTATTTTTGCCTCATCTGAGATCATGATTGCTACCTTTTCCTTTTTGAGTTCAGCTGAAACATAGTAGGTTTTGTTCTAGGCCCTTATTTAACTCTGTTTGAATCATTTTTGTTTCAAATTCATTTCCTGTAAATAACATTATTGGATTCTGTTTTTTAATCCATTTTGCTATCCCTCTTCTGTTTTATGAGTAAATTATACCCAGTGCAAGACATACCTTAGAACAACAGTACCAATTCCAACTCTCACTGACTATTTTGGTCCCCAGATTTTGGGGGTATCTGAGGTTGGATTTGAATTAGGTCTTCCAGACTCCAGGTCTGGGGGCTTTATCCACTACATTACTTAGCTACACCTGAAACATCCTTCTACATCTGTGGATCTCTTCTCTCCTTGGTGAATTTCTTGATAGTTTTCATTTTGGGGAGAGACTCAGGTCAGTCATCTTTTGTTCTTCACCAGGATCTTCTTCTGACTCTGGACTTAACCACCAGCCCTTCACAAAGTACCTTTCTTGCCTTCTTGTTTTTCAGCTCCTTTTTAAGTATTGTCTTCCCCCATTAGAATGTAGGCACCATGAGCACAGAACATAGACTTTATATGAATATATTTCTTTTGGCTTGTGTTTGTATCCCTAATACTTAGCATAGCTCCTGGCATGGAATAAGTACTTGATACATGCTTGTTGACTATTGACTGACTGATGGGTTGAAATTTTCTTTTCTAATGATATATATCTCACCTATCCCTACTATTGTGCTTCTTCCTATGGTGATTATTTGATATCAATTAGTTAGGAAGAAAATCATCTCTTAGAAACTGGCATTTACTAAGGTGGTATATTGAGAACTGCTGGTGCAAAGCATTCCTCTGCCCCCATGTTTATCAATTTCTTTCATAAATAAGTCCAGAATAAAGAGGAAAGTGTAGGGAAACCTAAACATGAAATATGGTGAAAGCATAAGTTCCAGTTCCTTATTGCTAGAAATCCTTTTCCTACCTCCACAAGGTCCTCAGGTATTGTTTTGGTTTTTGGAAGTGATTTTGTATTGCTATTATCCACTTCTAGTCTGTCCTAGGTTTGCATTGCAGACACTGCTATCAGCTGTTCCAGAGACATCGTTAGGACAGCAGTGGGAAGACAGCTGTGCTCTTTTTCAATATTGACAGAGTCCTTTGACATCAAGAAAAGGATACCTAGGTTGAGAAAGAAATGTGTTCTTCCAACCTCCTACCATCAAGGCAGTTCCTTCTCAAAGAAGACTTTCTCCTCTCCACTACCAGACAACAGATGTTCATTCATCTTTAAATGTCTTGTGGGCTTAAACTAGCTAAATATTAAATTGTGAACTCCTTGAAGTCAGGAATCATCTTTTGCCTCTTTTTGTATCCTCAGCACTAAGCACAGCATCTGGGACAGAGTAGGCAGTTAATGAGTATTGATTGGAAGGAATATCCAACCTCAGATACTCCCAATATCTGGGGCCCAAAATAGTCAGTGAGAGTTGGATGCACTGTTGTTCTAAGATATGTCCTTCACTGGGTATAATTTACTCATAAAACAGAAGAGGATAGCAAAATGGATTAAAAAGTGGAATCCAATAATATGTTGTTTACAGGAAATGAATTTGAAACCAAAAGGATTCAAACAGAGTTAAATAAGGGTCTAGAACAAAATCTACTATGTTTCAGCTGAACTCAAAAAGGCAAATAATCTTTAGATTTTGACTGATTTCCTCAGCCAATCTAAACACTCTTCAATTCCATGTCATGTGGTTCCTGGTTGGAAATATCCAAATTGATCAAGACCTTTTCACATTTAGGTGAATTCATTCATTGACTTGATTATATTGAAAGTGTTCCTTCCTGACTGTTGGTGAAACATTTTATCATCTGCTTTAGGTGGGATGGGGTAATTAATTTACTCAATTGACTCCCACTTTTTAACAGTTATGAACTATTAATTGTGTATTTCCCACCATCTAAATTTCTTATATTTTCTCCCATTTTTGATGCTTACACTCTCAACAAAGAAGAAGAAAGTGAGAGAAGGTATGTGCTTATCACCTATGCTCTGTGTTTGATGCAATCTACTTATGCTCCTAAGCCTTTTTCTTCCCCCTTGCCCAGATACCTATCTTAGGACTGCTTATGATTGGAGTGCTCTCATTAAAGACCCATTTTTTCCCCTTGTAGTACAGTTGTATTCAGTTTTTTTCTGAGTAAGTCATTTATGGCTGTAAGTCTGTATCTTCTACCATTGAGGATAGCATATTCCAAGCTCTCTGCTCCTTTGTAGTGATAGCTGAAAAAAAATCTTTTGTGATCATTATTGTGACTGCTTGGCACTTGAACTCTTTCTTTAGGGCTGCTTGTGGGATTTTAGCTTTGAAAGTTCTGGATTTTGGCTGTGGTATTTCTGAGATTTTTTTTTAAATTTGGGGGTTTCATTCAGGATGTGACTGGTGGACTCTTTTTATTTCAACTTTGCCTCCTGCTTCTAATGGGTGTGATCAGCTCTCATTTATAATTTATTGACATAATATTATTCAGACACTTGTTTTTTAGTCATGTATTTCTCATAGTCCAATAGTTCTCAATTTTTTTTCTCATTGAACCTGTCAGTTTTCTCACTGATCTCATATCAGTTGGTTTTGATATGTTGTTATATTTTATTCTATTTTCTCAGTCTTTTGATTTTCTCTTAGTATTTCTTGATGCTTCACAGATACATTAACTTCTATGTAGTCCTTCGTAATTTTCTAGGGGGCTGTTATTTGAATAAGACTTTGAATATCTTGTATTAAACTGTTATTTCTTCTTCCAAGCCTTTTCTCCAGAGAGCTCCTCATTTCTTTTTCAATTCTTACCTCTGAACCTTTCATTCCATTTGTAAAATCATTTTTAAACCTTTGCTTCATTTCTTTCATGTATTCTACTTGGTTTTTTTCCAAACTGTTTTTTTTGTCTGTTTTACTCCTTGTTGTTTTGGAGTCGTGCTGTTATTCTGGGTTTGTCTTTTTTATTGTTGTTTACTTATTCCTATGCCTTTATTTTCTGAACTGAGACTTTGTGTCAGGCCCAGTTTTGTAACCTTCAGGAGAGGAATGTTATTTCTCCCAATTTGTATTTTCTGGTGTCTTCCTTACTCTGAGTATTAAGTACTATGTTCATCAAGGAAAATATAGACTCTAAAATATCTGATTTTGGATGCAATTTGATCCCTGCCCTCCTTATCTAAACTTTATAGGTTTCTGATCCTAGTTTGGGTCTGGTCAGCACAAATGTAGGCTTGTCCCTGGTTGGAGCTTTAGTGATCAGTTTCTGGTCTCAGCCCTCATCAGTTATCTGGAAAGCTCTTTAGGTTCTGAGTAACAGACATATAGACCCTGCTCCAACATCTTTGCCCTCATCAGTTCTCTGTAGTTTGTTGCATCAGGCCATTCTGAATCTGTGACCTCACTTTTGGGACATAATGATACAACTATCACCTCACTCCTCTTCCCATCCATATGCAGTTATAAGTCTGAATTCAGTTTCTGTGCTTCCAGTCTGTTCATGGACCTTCTCTGGGTGGTCACCCTCCTCAGTTCCCCCAGTGGTCACCTGGTCTGGGAAAATGACCCACTATGATTTTTCCTTTGAGTTTTTGATCACCACTTTGTCTGGTGCACTATCTCTACCTTTGTGGGAAGAGTCATGGGAGAGCTTACTGCTACGTTGCTTCCTCAATATTCTCCATTTTTGTCTGTTCATTCCCCATCTATGACACTTATTCAGGATGTTAATGCCTCTGCTCATCGATAAGCCTTGTACTGGGCTTCTCTAATGATCTACTGTTCTTTAATATTAACAACCATTATGGATGGTGACTTTCAGAGCACAGGAAGCTTATGTTCCAATTCTCAAGGTCTAAAAATCATAACCATTCATCTCATGAGCCCCTGGAGTACCAGGTACAGTACAGTCCATTAAGCAAGCTGACTTTCAAGTAGTGGGCTGTTTAAAGTTGACCTGAAATTGCCAGAATGTTTCTTCACTGGTCTTTGTTATGAGTCATAAAACTCTCTTCCTACATAGCAAAGCTGACAATGTTTGCTAATTGTGTCTCTACTCTGTACCCAAAGCAGAGCATCTGCTCAAGTTTCAACCCATTGCTAATATTCACTTACCACTTTTCTTGCCAATGAATTTTTAAAGCCACGCACCAACAAAATTTAGCTGAATAATTACTCAACTGAGCAGCAGAAGACCTGGGTTATGGTCTGAACTCTCGCATGAACTTGCCATGGGTAAATTAAAAAAAAATAACCTTGGTTTCCTCTTTTATAAAATGTAGGGGTTACATGTGTTGATCTCTAATAGTCCCTTGCATCTCTAAAAATGATTCATCTGAAAAGGGTATGATCCTGAAAGAAATTTTGGTGATACAACAATCATGAGCATTAATTAAGTACCTGCTGTGTTCAAGACATTGTGTTAAACACTGGAGATATGCAGAAAAAAAGTGATAAAGTCCTTAATTTCAAGGATCTTCTATTACAGAGACATACCCTGCTCTGCAGATTTCACATCCTCACAAGCAGGCTTTTTATCCTGGAGATGCCTCAGCCCTTTGACTCTCTTCTGATTGGTGAGTCTCTGGCACAGAACAAAAACATCTGGCCATTCATGCTTCCTTTACTCAGGTTCCACTCTACACTCTCCAGACTTCACCTACTATATTGTAGCCTTGCCGCCTAGAAGATGTTTTCACTATAGGGACTTCTCTTCTGATTGCTGAGTCCCCAATCAATACCTCTATTTCATGTGGTGCCCAAGCCATCCATGCTCACTTCATTCCCAGATCCACTCCTCAATCTCTGGACTCTCTACCTACTTTTCACTACACTTCCCCATTGGTTATCCTCTCCTCTATTCCCTAAAATCCTCTTTATATGTTGACTCCATCATTAGAATAAGGACTTTTCAAGGATAGGAATTATCTTTTTTGTTTCTGCTTCTCTCCCCAGTGTTTAGCACACTGCCTTGCCCAAGATAATAGCTTAATAAACATTGTCTCTGTGTCTCTCTTTCTCTATCTCTGTTTCTTTGTCTGTTTTCCATCTCTCTGTCTTTCTGTTTGTCTATCTGTCTCTGTCTCTTTCTCTCTGCAAATATAAGTCAGGGAAAACTAAGACAGTAATAGCTCAAAAGTTCAGGAATGGTTTTTGCTAAGAAGTGGCATCTAACCTGGATGTGGAAGGAAATTACAAGGTGGAGGCGATGAGGGAATACATTCCAAGCAGGGAAAGACACAGAAGGAGGAGACGGATTTCCAAGTTCCTGGAACATCAAGAAAGCTAGTTTGACTGGAAAATAGACTGCATTAAAAGGAGTGACATGGTGGATAGAGCACTGATCCTGAAGTCAGGAGGCCCTGAGTTCAAATCCAGCCTCAGACACTTACTGCATGACCCTTGGCAAGTCACTTAATCCCAATTGCCTCACAAAAAGAAAGAAAGGAAGGAAGGAAGGAAGGAAGGAAGGAAGGAAGAAAGAAAGAAAGAAAGAAAGAATGAAAGAAAGAAAGAAAGAAAGAATGAAAGAAAGAAAGAAAGAAAGAAAGAATGAATAAATGAAAGAAAGAAAGGAAGGAAGGAAGAAAGAAAGAAAGAAAGAAGGAAAGAAAGAAGGAAAGAAAGAAAGAAAGAAGGAAAGAAAGAAGGAAAGAAAGAAAGAAGGAAATAAAGAAGGAAAGAAAGCAATAATGTAAAATATCTGGAAAGGTAGCCTGTAGGGGAATTGTGAAGTGCTTCAAAGGTCAAGAGGTATCAACTTTTGTATGCACTTATATGAACCTGTTACCAAACATGAGGAATTAACCATTTAAAATCTGAAGAAATCCTGAAATAAAGTAAAAATAGTCCCTTGATTCTTAAGACACATTTAGGCTTACACCTTGGCATAATTAGTACATGTGGCACAAAGCTATGTCACTATTTCCATTATTCTGCTAGTGTGAATCTGTTTGGGTGTGGGAGTTGTGATACTTGGTATTACAGTTTTCTTCTCAAGCTCTCAAATGGATTTACACATATGTGAATATTATTATTGTCTTTTTTTCAAAGCAAGAAATTAAAACACATGGCATCATAGATTTTGAAATGGAAGGGTTCTTTTGAAATCATGTACTCTAATGGTAGCCCCTTCCTTTTAGAGTCAAGGAAACTAAAGCTTAGAAAAGTGAAAAGATTTGCCCAAGGTTGCTCAGGTAGCAAATAGGGGAACTTGAATTTGAACCCAGGGCCTCTTTCTCCAAATCCAACATTCTTTTATCTCTACATCTCCAGGTTTACAACTTTTCTTTTATATTCCTGATTCTATTACCTTGCTTAAGTTGATCATTAGTAGTTTATATCACTCAAAATGAAGCTTTTGGAAAAATTAAAAGAAGATGAAACTAATTTCTAAATTCATATTTATAGAAATATCTGTACAAATAGCTTTATTGGTAAAAATCTTGCATTGTATTTTGACACCTATCATTTTTACATAAAGTAATAAACTATTCTAATTGCCATCCCAGTGATCTTGTAGTGTCTTCTGTGATATTACAACTCACAACTTATTGAGCACTCTGCCTTCTAGACTAAAACTTTATATGAAAAGAGTCTTAGTCCTACTTGTTTTACTCTTTAGTCACTATTTTTGTGACCATTTATTGCCTATACAAACAATATTCTACCTTTGAAAACTATACACAGACTCCAGTAAGGATGGAAAGACATTTTATCAAACTAGGATTTGTGAGTTGCCTTTTAGTCACTTGTGATCTCTAAATTTTGGTCTACTTTCTCTTTGATTTTCTCTTCATTTGTTGAAGAAAGTATCTCAGATTTGGAGGATGAATGTTTTCTACCAACTGTTCTTACTATATACACAAACTCAATAAATATCCTTTTAAAATTGTTTGGTTGATTAATTGATCTCAATTGATAATTTTGAAGGGAAGCACGACAATGGAGGCTTCTGAGCAATAATATTAGAAACTACCTCAAATCTTTTGGAGTAGAACCAAGATGGTGGAGTACAGGCAGCAACTCAATGAAATTAAATGAATCAAATTGAATTCTGGAGAAGCATAGCTGATAAAAGATCAGAGTGAAACTTTTTTTTTCCATCTCAAGGCAGCTTATAAGGTTGGTAGAAGAGGTCTTTGACAGTTGGGGGAAATTGACCTGGAGTGCATGTGGTGGAAACATCAGCATTAAGCTTTGAAGACAATTGATATAACAGCAGAAAATCTTCTGGAGCTCTCAGCCCAGAGGTATTAAGAAGATTGAGCAACTGGTTGAAAAAGTATTATAGGAAACCTAGAGATGACACTGGGCCTAAGACTGGATACTATTTGGAAACTCCATTGCACATATGCAATTCTGGGTCATAGTTTCAGGGCAGAGAGGACAGCTTGTGGTTAGTCATAAAGAAGTATGGGCCCTGGTTGAAATTCCAGGGCAGAGAGGAGCACTAGTGCTTGTAGCTACAAGAGATCAGGGGCCCTTCATGTGTAAAGACCAGAGCATAGACCAGGAGAGCAGTAACCACACCTCTCCCAAGATAACACCATCTTGGAAGGAATACAATCTTGAATCAGCTCTGAAAATAGTAGCATAGGAAAATTCTGTAGCTTGAAACAATGTCTCCCCAACACCCAGGTGAGCAAAGCCCAAATCTATGTAAAGTTGAAAGTGAAGAGATAGGCTGGAAAAATGAGCAAACAATAAAAAAGAACCTAACCATAGAAAGCTATTATGGTGGTAGAGAAGATCAAGACACAAACTCAGAAGAAGAGAGCAATGTGAAAACAGATACAAAGTCTCAAAGATAAAATAAATGCAAATTTGACATAAGCCCAATGAGAATTCCTTGAATTGTTAAAGAAATAGATAAAAGTGGTAGAGGAAAAAATGAGATAAGTATTGATAGTGATGCAAGAAAATTTTGAAAATATAATTAACAGTTTGTTAAAAAAAAGAGGCACAACAATTCACTGAAGAAAATAATTTCTTAAAAATTAGAATTGGGCAATTATAATGATTCCATGAGACATCAAGGAACAATAAAACAATGTCAAAAGAATGGAAAAAATAGAAGAAAACATGAAGTAACTATTTTGAAAAAAACTGACCTGGAAAATAAATCAAAGAGAAATAATTTAAGAATTATTAGGTTACCTGAAAGCCATGATCAAAGAAAGAGTCTAAATATCAAAATTCAAGAAATTATAAATTGAAACTACCCCAATACCTTGAACCTAGAGGGTAAAATAAAAATTGAAAGAATTCTCCAATCACCTCTTGAAAGAGATCCCAAAATGAAAACACCCTGGAATATTAAGGCCAAATTCCAGCACTCTCAGGTTAAGGAGAAAATATTGCATGCAACCAGAAAGAAACTATTCAAATATCATGGAGCTACAATCAGGATCACAAAAGATCCTACAATATTAAAAGATAAAGAGGTTTGGAATGTTATTCTGGAAGGTAAAGGAATTAGGATTACAAACCAGAATGACCAACCAGAACAACAGTATCATTTTTAGTGGGAAAAATGATATTTAATGAAATAGAGGATTTTCCAGAATTCTTGATGAAAAGACCGGAACTGAATACAAAATTTGACTTTCAAATACAAGACTAAAGAGAATAACAAAAAAGGTAAACATGAAAGAGAAATTATAAGAGACTTAATAAGGTTAAACTGTTTATATTCCTATATGGGAAGAGGATACCTGTAACTTCTAAGTATCTTATTGTTATTAGAACAGTTAGAAGGGATCCACATAGACAGAGGGCATGAACATGAGTTGATTATTTTGGAATGATCTCAACAAATGAAAATTAAAAAATGAGAAAAAAGCACTGGGAGAAAGGGGAAGGGAGAAGAAGAATGGGCAAAATTACCTCACTTAAAAGAGGCACAAAAGAAAGAGCTTTTACAATAAAGGAGAAAATGGGGGGGTGGGCAATGCTTGAACCTCCCTCTCATCAGAATTGGTTCAAAAGCATAGATACACACATGTATGTATGGGTGTGTATACACACAAATACATACTCAGTTGGGTATAGAAATCTTTCTTACTCAACAAGGAAGTAGCAAGGAAAAGTGATAAGAGAAATGAGAGATGTTAAAAGGGAGGAGAGATTAAGGAAGGCAGTGGTCAGAAGCAAAACAGCCTTTGAAGAGAGACAAAGTAAGAAGAGAGAGCAGAGGATCAAGAGACAAAGTAGGATGGAGGGAAATAAACTCTTAGTAATCATAACTTTGAAAGTTAATGAGATAAACTTACCCATCAGAGGAAGTGGATAGTAGAATGAATTAGAAACCAAAATCTAACCATATGTTGCTTCTAAAAAAACAAACAAACCAAAAACATTTGAAACAGGAAAACACAGAGGGAAAAGAATAAGAGTCATTGCCCAATTAATTAATATCAAAGGAAATAAATAGGCAATTTCAGAAGATATTACAGTTATATAGCATACAAAAATGTTCGAAATCACTATTTATTAAAGAAATTCAAATAAAAAATACTCTGAGGGACCATATAATACTTTTCAGATTGGCCAACATAATAGAAAATAAGGAAGGGATGAGGAAAAATGAGAACACTAATGCACTGTTGGTGGAGTTGTTAACTGGTCCAACCATTCTGGAGAATTGAGGCTATGATCAAAGTGCTATAAAATTTTGAATACTCTTTGACCCAGCACTATCACTAGTACT
Organism: Vombatus ursinus; assembly: GCF_900497805.2. NCBI lineage: Eukaryota > Metazoa > Chordata > Mammalia > Diprotodontia > Vombatidae > Vombatus > Vombatus ursinus. The sequence continues at coordinate 13,417,851 of NW_020950239.1, read as the reverse complement.
ATGCCCCAAAGAGATGGAAGAAAGGGTAAAAGGACCTACTTGTAAAAATATATATTTATAGTAGCTCTTTTTGTGGTGACAAAGAATTAGAAATCAAGGGGATGTCCATTAATTGGTGAATCACTGAATAAGTTTTGGCATATGATTGCAATGGAATACTATCATGCTATAAGAAATGATGAACAGGCAGATTTCTGAAAAAAACAGGAAAGATTTGTACAAAACTGATGCAAAGTGAAATGAGCAGAACCAGGAAGACATTGTACACATTATCAGCAACATTGTGTGATGACTAACTATGAACAACTCAGGTCTTCTCAGCAACACAATGATCCAAGACAAGCACAAAGGACTCATGAAGGAAAATGCTATCCACATCTAGATAAAGAACTGATGGACTCTGAGTGCATATCAAAGCATATTTTCTCACTTACTTTACTTTTCATGGTTTTTTTTTTCTTTTGATCTGTTTCTTCTTTCACAACTGTGACTAATAACCTATATCAAATTGCTTACTGTTTTCAGAAGAAGGGAGGGGATAGAAGGAGGGAGAAAATTTTGGAAGTCAAAATCTTGTAAAAATGAATGCTAAATATTATCTTGACATGTAATTGGGGAAAAGCAAAATACTATTAAATAAAATAAATGACGAATCTCAGAAAAAATGAATAATTATAATAGTTTTTAAAAACTATCACAAAACCCTCAGGATTATTCCTTTTTTCTTAAGGGAAAAAGTTGTGAGCTCCTCTGTAGGGGCTCAACCTTCCAGCAAAAGTGACATTTTGGAGAGGGAATAATTATAACCTTATTCTTTCAATAGTACATGCATACATGCATACAGAAGTAAGTACCTTGCAAAGTCCTACTATAGTACTTTTAATGGAATGGAATCCTAAAAGGCTCTGACAGCAAATAATGGTAGAACCTAATAATTTGGAAAGGCTTTGTCATGGTCCCCATAGAGGTCTGTATTCCCACTGTCTGAGAATCAGCTTTGTAGAAGCTCATTCCCAGAAGGGTGGCAATCTGTTTTTGTTTGTTTGTTTGTTGTTTTGTTTTTGTTTTTGTTTTTTTAATTTTGTCAGCCATAGAAACTCATGAAGACTTTCCATTCAGGTGTAGTACACTGGCAGAAGTTGGTACACTCTGTTCATTTGCCAATAAAATCACAGATCCAGAGCAAGCCTGGTATGGTGGGAAGGTATTGCACTTTGAATGAGAATTATGATATCTGAGATGTAATTGCCATTTACTACCTATGTGACCATAGGCAAGTCATATCACCTTTTATGTCCTGAGTTCAGCAGCTATAAAATAAGAGTATTGGACAAGATGAACTTTAAGGATATTTCAGCTATAATATTCTGAGTAAAGTAAACATAGAGCTATTTAATTTGTGTAAGTATTTGACAATCTAAAATACATGATTTTTAGAAATCTGAGAGATTTTAAAGTTTTGCACAAACAGCATTGTGCATAGTAGTTTGTAGATGTGGAATACTAAGTAACTGATTAGTTGATTGAAAACCTATTTGCCAGTTTTCTAGTATCTCCTCCCCCAAAGAAGTTGGAAAGCCTTGGTTTCCTATATTATATAATTAGACAAGAACTGATTATGTCTCCTTCTATAAAATTAGCAGAAGATATAAGCACTTGTCAATATCATGTGGAACAAAATGAAGTGGTGATGTTTCCTCAAATATTTCATGGGGTTTTTAAGCCCCAGATGTTGAAATAGAATTCTGTTCTCTAATTACCTCACAACTTTGAATGAGGGAGTTGTGGTAGATCTAGCACTAAAATCCAGACTGGGGAAATCCATTCCCTGGATTATGTCAAAATGAGATGTAAAAATTGGATTTCTTAATTCCCTTACTCATGTAATACTCCCTTCCCCTACTTTAGGGTTGTTCCCCCAACCCACATTGAAATTCACAGATTTGGTCCCTAGAGTGGTGGCTGCTACTGCTTTCAGAGTTCTAGGAGTAACACTGTAAGTGCCTAATCTACACACATGAGCCCCCATTATTACACTTCTCCTTGACAATCAGATAATAGACTCAATTCTTTAGCAAAGGCATTTAATCAAAACATTTCCACAAACTTCCTCCTCCAAAAAAAAAAAAAAAAAAACAAAACAGGAGAAAATTCTCTAGCAAATAAAAAGTGGGGGAGGGAAAGAGTGGCCATGAACTCAAAGGGCAATGATTGAGAAAAGCCCAACATAGAGGGAAAACATGTAGCTAAGACAACTTAGAACTCTGCACCTTGATAGTGTCATTTCTTTTTCAGGATGGTCCTTGAAAATTTCACTGTGGAGTGTGACATTGTTGATAGAAAAGTTGCTTAGCTGGGCCAGCTCCTTTTAGGGTATGGTAATTTGATTAAATGTGTCTACCCAGTTCTGGTCTTGGTCAGGCGTCTTTGTCACTGGAAAGCTTCAGCTGGACTAAGTTACATAGGTCTCTCTGATACAGGGTGTTTGGTATCTGTTGGACTCTCTGCATTTACCTTTTGATAGTCACATTCAATCTTTTTAGCATCTCTATCCATTCACTTTACTGAGGGGTACTATGCTCTCTTCAACTGAAGTATTACAGTAGTTTTATTTTTTATTTTAATTTTGGTATTTCCATTTGGGGTATTACTGTGTTCCTTCAGCCAAAGCAATGACTCACTCTAGGATTGGCAAAAGCCTCCCTTCATTGACTCCTTTAAAGTCTTGACTCTGATATTTGTCACCTCCAGGTTAGAGCTGAGAAATTTATAACTGCTCTGATTTGACTATTCTTTCTAGTTCAAGTGATCGGTCTTGATTCAGTCTGTTACATTCCCTAGATTCCTTTTGGGTCCTTATTCTGATAGGTGGCTAGAGATAAAGAGACAATATAGTCTCTGCCCTGGAGGCAATTTCAATGAGAGATTTCTCATATGCTCTTGAATTGTCTAAGCCTCAGACACTTTCTAAAGTGTGAATATCTTCCTTCTGTTTTGTCAAAGTCCAAATAAGTCACATCCTAATGGGATTTCAGTAGATATGGAGTTTTCCTTCGCTGGTGATTGTCCAATAAAGCCTGGATGTTGGGTAGTCTACAATGAGTCTACTTGTTCAGATATTGGTTGCACTGGCTGATGATTGGGATCCATTTTTACTCAATAAAATTCTGTGGTTTGGTGAAATCAGCCTCTCTTAAAAACCCCATTACAGTAGGTATGGTTCCCAATTGAGCAGATTTTTTAAATGGCTGCTTAAATTACAAATAGGGAAAAACAGTCTATCATTAGGAAGTTCAATATGGATTTTGGTTTGGAGGAAATAAGGACTAATTTGTAATGTGTGCAAATGTTTGTAAGATCTGTATGTACTGATAAAAACAGTTATTGCCCTGAAAACAAAACCAATAAGTAAGAACATATTTTCCTCCCTTAGGTCCAAAAATAGAAGTTTTTATATGAAGGGTATGTAACTGACAAGCATGCTTCCTGGGAATATGCATTTCACCCAGCTTACTCGGGGGCTTATTCTTAACTATCTATCTATGGCAGAATTGTGTTTCCCTTCTTTCCTATTAGCAATGGAAGCTTTTACCTAGAGATTATAGAACAAAAGGTAAAGAAGACAGTTAATTATAGCTTAGGCCTCACATGCAGAGTTAATGAATTTTAATGCACATCAATTAATAACTAATTGGGTTTTTTGCCTGCCTATGGATGGAAGTGTAGGGTGGAAAGAAAGAAGAGGCTGGCAGTTTTAATTGAAATACACCAGGGTCAGAGTCTGCTATGTCCCTGGCTCTCCGGCTCACCTTGTATTTAAGCCAATTACAGAAAGACAAAAGCACTGTTTTCTAAAAAGAAGCTAAATGTGAACATTGTGAGGGCAGCAAGGACCTTCTTTCCAGATGGCATGCAAACAGTAGCTTCTAGTGCCTGAACGATCCTCAAGATATCTGTACAATCTCCTCTAAGTCAATAGGAAAGTTGTCCTTTTCCAGGCAATGCCAAGAAATTCAGCCTGAATTTGCCTCTGAAGCAATATGACTAAAAAAGTTGGCATGTATACATTACAGGATTTGTATATATCAGCTCTCCAGAATTGATAACAAAGTCTCATTAATTTGACTAAACCAATTCAGAATCAGAGTTAGCAGTTAGCCTTCTGTATCATCCACAGAGGGGTATGAAAAGAAAATTGAGGAAAAATAAGGTCCTGGGGGAAGGCCCAAATTATTTAAGGTAAGTTTTCAGGCACTGCTAAATCTATTAAAACTACCCATTTATTTACAAAAGAATTAATATGCTGGATACAAATCATTCTTATGTATTTGTTAAATCAATTACCCTAAGGACCTAATTTGCTATACTTTGTTACTCTAGTTCTAAATGCTGCATGTGTTTGAAAGTAATAAAATGCTAAATATTTAAGAATATTCCAGAATTCAGATATATCTCTAATTTGTACTGTATGTTTCTCCAACTAGTCTGAATTAATGAGAATTTACTGTTGGTTATCTGTCCTTTCACTCAGAGACCCTGAAAATAATAGAAGAGAGCCCAGAGTCACCGACTTGCCTTATAAGTCCAGCTTAAAATGTTTTTCTTTCTGTGTTTGTTCATTCATTCAAAACAATGTTTATCCAGGGCCTAATGTGGGTAGGCTACTGGGCTAGGCAATGCTACAGATACAAAGTTCAGATAAGATACAGTACTTGGCCTTATGAAGAGACAAATACGAGAAAATGTGGATAAGTATGATACATACCATTATGTACATAATGGCAGCTAACAAGACAGGCCCCATCTTTTAGACCTTGGGCCACTTTTGGTGGGGTGTTCATGTTTTGGCTGATGGACTTGACACTTTGACGTAGAAAATCCTGATTAATCCCGTGGTCTTCCTCCTCATCCTGAATCTGGATGACTGCTTAAAAGGACTGACTCCACCCTCTGGCACTCTCTTTCTTTGTCCTTGTAGAACATGTGGCCTATACCTCTCTACATTAAAGAGGCAGATTGTTATAGCGGAAAAGAGTTCTAGATTGAGAATCTGTAGAAGACTCAATCTAAAAGCTGATAATGGAGCTCACTGGCTATGTGATCTTGCGGTTCTCTGGGCCTCAGTTTCCTCATTTATAAAATGGAGTCATTATACTTACACCACCTATCAGAGTGTTTTGAGAGGAAAAGATTTTGTAGCCACTAAACCAGTATATCAATGTAACATATAATATTAGGCATATGTAAGAAAAAGAACTGTGTGAGATCTAAAGGTCTGAGTCATTACTTCCCAGGTTATATGGGGGAGGTCTAGATGATAAAGAATCATATGCCTTGTGGTTAGACTTTTCAAAATGGTGGGATTTCATAGGCACAGTATGAACAGGCACATGGAGACAGCATGCCAGTGTGTGTTTGGTGGGTATGTAGAGAGTAGGGCAATGATGCTGTCTTGTTAGGCTAGGTCCCCTTGCCCAGAAAGTAGGGTAAATGCGTGCGTGTGTGTGTGTGTGTGTGTGTGTGTGTGTGTGCGCGCGCGCATGCACATACACTTAGGCATAATTAACCAAAATGACTTATGAATCCATTAAGCATATTCCTTAACTTTAAATAATTCTACCAGCTCTATGATTATCCATATCTGACCTACTCATAATTGGAATATTCACAGGTGACTAGGGTCTACCTATGTTAGATTGTTGAATATATTCTAACTCCTCTTTTCTGCATTGGCATAAAACCCTACAGACTCTATGTACTTGGTAACCTTTTAGATATGAGAAGTAAGGGAGAGAAAAAGTTATAAATATTGAGGATCACATAACAATCAACATGAGAGACAAGGAAAATGGTGGTGCCACAGACGGACAGAAATTGAGAAGTCAAAAAGAAGGAGGTTTAGGTTTAAAAGGAAAAGATAAATAACTCAATTGTATATGTGTTGAGTTTGTAATGTCTGCTCAATATTCAGATAAATATATCCTATAGGTATGTAATAGGGGTTTGAGAACTGACTGGCATTATTAGATTTGTAATTCAGAGGACAAGTATTCTGTTCTGTCCCTGAGAGCTATTTGGACTATTAATGATCTCTGATCCAGAAGGCAGACTTGAATCACTCCCAGAAGTTTTGAAAAAAGGTACAAACAGTCTGTAAGAGAGCAGACTGAGAGGAAGGAGCAGGGACTACACATTGGATAAGCAACAATAGCTGTGGGAGGAGATGGCATCCTTATCCAGGACTTCATGAATTTATCTGGATAGAAGCAATGAGGAGAAGAAAGAAGGAAAGGAGGAGGCAGGATGAAAAGGGAGGGAGGGAGGAAGGGAAGGAGGGGAAGAGAGAGAGAAAAAAAAGAGAGATAGAGACAGAGAGACAGACAGAGACAGACAGACAGAGATAGAAGGGCAGAGAAGGCAGAGATAGAGAAACAGGGAGGCAGACAGAGATAGAAAGACAAAAAGAGACAGACATTGAGACTGAGACAGAGACAAAGAGAGACAGATGGACACAGAGAGACAAACACATAGGAAGAGACAGAGTGATAGAGATGGAGAGACAAAGAGAGGAAAGAGAGGTAGAGAGAGAGACAGATAGGGAAGACAGAGATGAAGACATAAAAAAAACAGAGGCAGACAGAGACAGAAAGACAAACAGAGATAGATAGACACAAAGATGCAGACACACACAGAGACAAACAGAAACAGAGAGAGACAAAGAAAGACAGAAAGACATGGAGAGTCAGAGGAAAGAGAGAGAGGTGAGAAAGAGGAGAAAAAGGAAAAAATCTGAGCTGTGGCATGACGGAATGGAAAAGATGAAGAGATATGGAGTAAATGATAATAGAGTCAGATTATTTCTGAACTGATTGGATAATTGGACTCAAAAGCTAGTCTTTAATGGTTCAATTTCAACACGGAAAGATTTTCTCAAGTGAAGCATCCTAGGGATCTGGTTTTGGCCTCATGCTGCATAGCACTGTCATCAATAGCTTGTATAAAGACATGGCTGATATGCTCATCAAATTTGCAGATGATGAAAAACTGTGAGACATAGCAAATAGACTGGATTACAAAATCAGGATCTACAAAGTTCTTAATAGACTAGAACCTTTGGGCCAAATATAAGATCAAAAGGGATAAATGAAAAGTCTCACACTTAAGTCCAAAAAAACAAAACAAAACAAAACAATACCTCACAAGTATAAGATGGGGAAAGTATTGATAAATAGCAGTTGTTATGAAAAAAGATTTGAGTGTTTTGATGGACTTCCAGTTCAAAAAATCAGCAGTGCGATGTGACTGTCCAAAGAGTTCATGTAAATTTGGGCTGCATTATGATGTTCATAGTTTATAGGATTAGGGAGGTGATCATTCCACTGTACTCTGCCCTTGTCAGACTTCACCTGGAGTACTGTGTTCAGTTTAGTGAACTGTGGTTTAAAAAGGACATTGGAAAGGAAAAATATTTATAGCAGCTCTTTTTGTGGTAATGAAGAGTGAAAAATCAAAGGGATGCCCATCAATTGGGGAATGGCTAAATAAACTGCGATATCTGATTGTGATAAAATATTACCATGCTTTAAGAAGTGATAAGAAGTATGATTTCAGGAAAATTGAAAAGACTAACATGAAATTATGCAAAGTGAAGTGAGCAGAACCAGGAGACTGTTATACATAATAACAGCAACATTGTCCAATGTTTTTTTTTTTTACCATTTTCTTGACGCATTTTTACATAATGATAATAACAAAAACAACAACAACAACATCAACTAGCATTTATATAGCCCTTTGAGGCTGTTTAAAAAAAAAAAACATTTACCAGCATTCCCTTAGTTAACTCACTTGAACTTCAATTTTTTGACGTAGATGTCATTATTATCCGTATTTTTACAGATGAGCAAATTGAGGGAGGTTAAATGATTTGCCCAGAGTCACACAGGTAGTAGGTATCTGAGGCATGATTTGAACTCAGATCTTCCTGATTCTAAGTACTCACCTCTATCCACTATGCCACTATATCATACAATTTATTTTCCAAATGTAATCTTTATCAACCCTGCCCCCTGTCATATGTTTTCCTTTGTAAGTGAATTAACTAGGGGTATGCTGGTAAATGATTAAAAAAAACCTCTGAAAAAAGACATATTTGAAGTTTAATCTGCATTATTAACATTTTATCCATCACATTTTAAAGTCTAGATCAGAGGTTCCAAACTTATTTGGTCTACGGCCCCTTTTTTAAAAAAATTACTAAGTGCCCCCCTGGAAATCCACTTTCTTTAACCATTTAACTTTTTTTAAACTTTGCATCATTTTAAAACATACATGTGTATATATATTTAAAAAGGCATCTTAAGCTTAATAATTTATTGTAAGTTTGTAGGCTTTTTTCTTGCATTGCAATTTTGATGATATAATATTGCGTCATGTAACCAACAGCATGGTATTGTAAACAATTCATTACATGCACATATTCCTGCTGATAGATGCTGGACTTCCTGACAGTACTCGCCTGCCAACACTTGCTTATTTAGACCTGTCCACAGACTTGACCACAGATCGGTTATAACTCGCATTTTGTGTGTTTCTTTGGAAAATAATGTAATCACTCAACTCTAACTCTGTTACACAACTGATGAAACACACAAATGATTTTTCAAAATTTTCTTCTCTTCCCTCCTTACGCTTCCACTGCCCCCTGATTTTTATTCAATGCCCCCCAATTGCACCTGAGGCTACAACCACCCCTCTGGATGATTCCACCCCTCCCCAGGGGGCAGTATTACCCACTTTGGGAACCTGTGGCTCTAGAGTAGGCCTGCACAACACGAGGCCTGCCAAAGCGGCCCATGAGCCACATGTTGTGCAGGCCTGCTCTAGACGATCAACAAAGCAAGAAATCAGTCCCTGATTTTTAGTGTTTGCTGATTTTTAGGGCGTACATGCTCACTGGAAATTTAATAATTGACTCCCAGTTCTTAGTAATACGTTCCAAGATGATCCTGGAGTTAACATATGTAAAAGTGATTTTCAAACCTGAAAGTGCTATATAAATCCTAGTTAATATTATTAGTATTATCATTAAGTAAAAAGGGCATCAATACAATGGTAAAAACATAAAATAAGGGGCAGCTAGGTGGCACAGTGGATAGAGCACTGGTCCTGGAGTCAGTAGGACCTGCCTTCAAATCCGGCCTCAGACACGTAACACTTACTAGTTGTGTGACTCTGGGAAAGCCACTTAACCCCACTTGCCTCACAAAAAATAATGAAATAAAATAAAACACAGTCAGGCATAAGCATCTGGAAAAAATGAAAGGACATAAGTAAAACAATAAAATCATGATTTTACGAGGACAAAGGAAAAAAATAATGGATTGGATGGACGCTGTACCAAGAGCTGTATTTTCTTGTTCCGGGCCTGCCATTGATTCCCTTGAGTGACATAGCACAATCCAAACCTGTAACTCACTGAAGCTATCTGAACCTTAGCTGTCTCCGCCAGCAGATGAAGTAACAAGACAGGATGGTCTTAACAGTAAATTTTGCTAATATGATAACTTAGGGGAATTTGGCTTCAGTCTTTGTCTCAATGCTGATTTTGTACAAAGACAGTCAACTAATACAACGCAGGAGGTCGTGTTCTGATTTCCATGTTTATCAGAAGGAGAAAAGTGATGAGGAAACAACTTCATATTCAGAATTTATTCAAGAATAAATGTGGCAAGTTATGTTTTAAAGGCCATACAAGTTCAACTCAACAGTGCACATAATTTAATTCTATGCAGCATAATTATCAAGAGAAGGTTAAGTAATGTTGGGCACACTCGTTACCAAAACTGGTAGCAGATTTTAGAAAAGTCACCATCAAATAGAATTTAAACTCATTTTATTAGTTAAAAAATTAATCTTCAAGGAAAGAATGGAAATACACACTCAGTTGTATATAGAAATCTAACCTACCCACAAGGAAAATAGGAAGGGAAAAAGATTAGAGGGGGGAAAGGTTATGACAAAAAGGGAGGGCAGTTTAAAGGAGGCAGTAGTTAGAAACCAAATAGCCTTTTTGAGGTGGGACAGGATAAAAAGAGATAGAAAAGAAGAAACAGAAGAAAATAGAATGGATGGAGATTCACAGTTAGTAATCACAATTGTTAATGTGAATGGGATGGGCTCACCCAGAAAATGAAAGTAGATAGCAATGGATTAGAAACAAAATCTAACAATAAGTTGCTTACAAGAAGCACACTTGAAACAGAAAGATACAGACACAGAGTTAAAATAAAGAACTGGAGTAGAATCTAGTATGCTTCGGCTGAAATTAAAAAAAAGGCAGAGGTAGCAACTATGATCTCAGACAAAGGAAAAGCAAAAATGGCAATAATTAAAAGCAATAATTAATAATAACACATAAATAATAAAAAGCAATAATCAAAAGAAATAATCAGGGAAACTACATTTTGAGAATAGGTGTCATACAATGAAAATAAGAACAGCAAGTTTCTTTGATAAAGGCTTCATTTCTCAGATACGTACTGAGTATAAAACTGAATCAAATTTATAAAAATAAAAGCATTCCCCAATTGATAAATGGTCGAAGGGTATGAAAAGGAAGTTTTCAGATGAAGAAATCAAAGCTATCTATAATCATATGAAAAAATGCTCTAAAATTACTATTGATCAGAGAAATACAAATTAAATACAAATACACATTATACTTATTAAAAATGATAAATGTTGGAGGGGATGAGGGAAAATAGGTACACAAATGAATTGTTGATAGAATGGAGAACTGTTTCAACTATTCCGGAGAACAATTTGGAACTTTGCCCATAGAGCCATAAAACTGCGTATTATTTGACCTAGCAATACCATTGCTAGGTCTGTACCCCAAAGAGATCAAAAGCAAAAGAAAAAGGATCTATAAGCACAAAAATATTTATAACAATTCTTTTTGCAAAAAAAAAAGGAAATTGAGGGGATGTCCATCAATAGACGAATAGCTGAACCAATGGCATATGATTTTGAAGGAGTATTATTGTGTCATAAGAAATGATGGAGGATGGGGTGGTTTCAGAAAAAAAAATGCAAGGCCTATATGAACTGATGCAAAGTGAAGTTAGAAAAATGGGAGATCATTGTGCACAATAACAGCAATGCTATAAAGATGATCAGATGTGAAAGACTTGGCTATTCTGATCAATACAATGATCCAAGACAATTCCAAAGGACTCATGATGAAAAAATGCTATCCATCTCCAGAGAGAACTGATGAACTGAGTGCAAATTGAAGTATAATTTTCTCACTTTATTTTTCTTGCCTTTTAAAAATATAGCTAATATGGAAATATGTTTTCCATGATTTCACATGTAAAATGGATGTCATACTGCTTGCCTTCTCAGTGGGTGGGGCAGGGATGAATGGAAGAAGAGAATTTGGAACTCATAATTAAAAAAAAAAGAATGTATGATGAATGAAAAACCTGACAGAGTCTTTGGGTACCTAACAATTAATTCATTAATTAGGCTATCTAATAGTCAATACATTGATGGTCAATGGTTTCTCTTGGTAAACCAAAGACCCCCAATAGAGATACTGAATGCCTTAAAAATTTTTTTGAAAGGGAATGGACCTGACAAGTGGAAATCAACCCTGACTGGTGGACATTTAATGAGGAGATGGGCTAGAAATGTTTAGCTCCTCCCGCTGAGAATGTGGCTTGAATATGAAACTCAGCCACCTCCAGTAATCTGGACAGGGGAATCCATCTATCTCCAGATTACTCTGTTTGGTTTTCTCCTTCATAAGCTGGGTCAGCCTAAACTTCAATGAAGGGTTGCAAGAACAAAGACTCATTTCCTTGGGGCAAGAATTCATCTAGATTAGATTCTGTTCATGCTTTAAACAAAAGTAAAGTCTCCTAGTTGGTTGGGGTCTTGTCCAAGACCAAGGAGCATGTGACCCGAGGGTTAGGACAGATCATCAGTCAGCCATGTCCTTCAGAAAATGACTGATTGACTTACAGGGGCTGGGCCCTAAATGAGGAAATAAACGAGAAAAAGTCTTGATTCTAATTTGATAATTGATTGTTAATATAATAGCAAAATAATAATTTCTCTCAAATATTAAAAATACATAAATCATAATCTTTTAAAAGATTAATCTTAAGTTATCCAGAAAACCTCATTCCTCTTCCAAGACAGATAACTGAAGTGTTATTACAGTTGTATTATCAGAAGATTCTATCCCTCTTCTTAGAACATCCTTAAGCAAATAAAGAATAATAAAATGGAATCATGGAATACCTTCGTAGCCAGCTGTCAAATATTTGGATACTAATTGCCTAGTGTCTACCTAATTATCTAGATTCTCTTCTTTTCACTTGCTTAGGCTTGCCTTTTGGGGCAATCTTATTGTTCAAGGAGCATTTTCACTCAAATGTGGGCAAATAGAGAAAAGGAAAAACTTCCATCAATTTGTTTAACTTCTTATGACTATTGATTTTGAGCTGGGAGCAACCTTAGAGGAGAGCTAATCCAAAATCCTCATTTTATAGATGAGGAAACTGAAGTCCTGAAAAACTGTCATCTTCTTTTGCACTGAGGTCTTTTAGACTCAAGGTCTATACTCTTTCTTATTCTGATTTATTATGCTGGCTCTCATCATCAAGAATGACATATGCGCTGGACCAAGACCAGGGTTTAAGGCTAACCCTAGCCCATATGCTCGTGACTGTGCAGATCATTTGACCTCTTTGGCTCCATGTCTATAAAATGGAAATGATAATAATACTTGCCTATCACACAGGGTTTTTCAAGAAGACAACTCTATCTCTCACCTTCAGCAGTTCCCCACGCTTAGAGTACTCTCTCTTCTCCACTCCAATTACTGATTTCCCTAGCTTCCATTAAGTTCCAACTAAAATATCACCTTTATAGGAATCCTTCCCCAACCCTTCTTAATTCTAGTGCCTTCCGTCTACTAACTATTTCCTGGTCATCATGCATATAGGTCGCTTTGTATAAATCTGTTTGTACATTGTCTCCCCCATTAGATTGTAAGCTCCTTGAGGGCAGGAACTATCTTTTGTCTCTTTTGTATTCTCAAAGCTTAACGCAGTATCTGAAACATGGTAGGCACTTAGAGATGTTTATTGATTGAGTATTGCTTGACTTTGCTGAACTTTGAAGCACTATATACAATTTGAACTGCTGTTATTTAGTAAGACCTGCAATTTCAGAAGGGGCTTATTCTTTATTTCCATCATTTGAGGTATTTAGTATTACTAGTAGATGGATAACTTTCACTTGGGGGTATTTAACAAGCCTTTGAAGACTATAAATTGGAATAAATAATTTCCCAACATATAGCTTCCCTTATTGGCTAGCTTCCTACAATGATGACCCACGAGACCCAACCATAATTATCTAAGGATGAACCTTTGCATATTACTCTTTAAGCATATAATTATCTTTGATATTTTGGGAAACATTTTATGTGTTTAGGTCTATAGCATGCTGCTCACTTTCATTAAAAGGCAAAGTAGCTAAAAATGAATGTGTGGGAAATGTGACAGTCACACCATGCTAGCTATATTTATTACTATGCCTCTGTAGACTTTAAAAGCCCCTAATGCAAAAGGAAAGTGAATAGTACTCACTGTATGCTTCTAATTGCCACAATTTGCTAAAATAGTCCTTGACTCCAGGATTCTGTTGTTCACATATCAGATATGATAAAATGAAATAAATGAAATGGTAGGCCTTTTTCTCTCTTGTTATTTTAGAACATCAAAACAAACAAAATGGACTCTGTCTATGAATATTAATTAATAGCAAGACATGCTAAATATACCTTGCTATCCTCAAAGGAATCATTTACAAAGATTCTATTGGAAATGCATAGACAAAAACGACCTTTTGAAGTAAGGTTCTACAAAGATTTTCGCTTCTATCCTTCGTTTAAGGATCCAGGATACCCAGTGGTATGAGCTCTGGGAACAGGGTGGAGATAAAGGCTTTCCTAAGTCTACGTGTGAAATTTTGACCACATGAACATCTCCTCAGTGGTTTTTAAAATTCAGGAAGCTGCTAATCTTTGTGAAGTTTTTTGGGTAGGAAGGAGCAGCAGCAGAGCATGACCAGGTGTGAGTCATCATTGATGATTGATTGGGGTAGATTGGGGCCAAGAGGGACAGGAGACCTCTGAGTAGTTCCAAGGGTGCTGTAGATTGTGGCAAGTGCTATGAGGCCATAAAGCTTGTTACTTTGCATGTGAGGAGGGCTATCAGTTAATTTGAGGAGATAAATTGTCAATGGAAAGAGAAATAATGTGAGCAAGACTTTCCTAACAATGAGAATGGTTTCCCTTGAGATGTGATGGGCCTCCCCTTGGAGGTCTTCAAACAGAGGGTGAGAACCATTGTAGTATTTGTCATAATAGAAATTCCATTCATGTTTAGACAGACAAGATGGCCAACAAAGTCTTATCCAACTGAGATTCCGTCATAATTTTATGAACACCCAGACTCTAGTTGTCTCCCATTATAGATTAGATATCTTGTAAATGAATTTAACTTATTTAATTATGTCTAACCTCACTGTGTCTCAGGTGAGAGAAGGTGAGGGGTACGGGGGAAAAGGAGTGGAATTCCAGTTTCTGAATAGTGGCAGTGGTTTGGTGTATGGGACACAAGACTGTTGAAGTTGGGGTTTTGGGGGATGGAAAGATCTATGAGAGTAAAGAGTAGCAGAGATTAGGCTTAGGAAAGATCATTTTAAAAGGAAAAACATATTTTCCTTTCTCACTCTTCCAATAAAAAGAAGTAAATTTGTCAGTTTATTAAGAATAAAAATAATTGTGCCAGTTTCCTTTCACAAGCTTCTGCAAATCCACCTCCAACCTGTGGATCAAGTCAGGTCAAGTCAAATCATGACACATTTGTTGAGCATAAGCATAACATAGGCACTTACAATGATGTACCAGGCACTCTGTTAAAGGTTAAAATGAAAGACAATCCCTGTTGTCAAAGAGCTGACATTCTAACGAGGAAGAAAACACATAAAAGGAAGGGGAAAAGTGGAGAGGGGGGAGAAGGTACCCAGAATGGGGGCATGATGGAGAAATACAGAGGATGAGAGAATTAAATTTTTTTCTGAAATAATGTTTATTAACTGATTTATATAAATAAGCGAACATATATTATGTGTCATCAATGTGCTTAGCTCTGGGTGTAAAGGCAGAAGTGTATCAGTTCTGGCCTTCAAGAGGCTTACGTTCAAATAAGGGAGATGACATGTACATTTGTAGTTGTATACACCACATATATAGATGTACAGATACACGATATATAAGTATACACACCTGTAGTTATGCACATGCAAATACATACATGTACTGTGTATATGTGGTTATACATGCATATACATGCATGTGTATATATGTGCATGTGTATGTTTCTGCACATGTGTGTGAGTGTGTGCATGCGCATGCACACACACACACACGAGTCTACAATTTCACCCTCACCTTCATCAACTCTAAACTCATGCACATGGACTGGGTTAAATTCTGGGGGAGCTCTGGCCTCTAAATAGAGATTCTCTTCTCTATCCCCTTTCTCTTTGTATCCCATCCTGGGGAAAAATTAGTTAAAGCTTAGATGTGACTTTGGTCTAGAATCCACCTGAAGAAGGGGTTGGGGGCGGTTTGAGTGGGGGTGGAAAACAAAATTTATCTGGAGGAACAAAAAGTCAAGAATATAGAAGTAAAAATGAAAAAAAGTGGGAAGGAAGGAAGTCTATCAATAATAGATCTCCAACTAAACTACAAAGCAGTAACAATTAAAACAGTTTCATAATAGTTAAAAAGAGAGGGTTAGGGGTCAATTACTTGAATAGATTAGGCTCTTAACATATAAGAAGTAGATAAACACAATAGCATAGCATTTGATAAACCTTAAGACTTCAGATATTGGGAGGGAAGGATTCACTATTTGACAAAACCTTCTAGGAAAACTGAACACCCATCTTGAAAATATAGAACAATACCTCATACCATATCCAAGAAAAAATCCAAATGAATTCACGGTCTAAATATTAAAGCTCAAATTAGAGGAACATGGAACACATTTCCTTACAAAATCTCTGGATTGGGAAAGAGTTTATCATCAAATAAATGAAAGAGAGGATCACAGAGAATAAAATGTACAATTTTGATTATTTGAATTTAAAACAAATGTAATGTGGTAAAAAATTAGAAGAGAAACAGGTACACGTAGATAATTTTTTTTGGCATTGTATTTCTCTAATAAAGGTCTCATATCCAAGATATATAAGGACCTGATTCAAAATTTTAAGTCTAAGATTCAAGTAGATCATGTGTCAAAGAATATAGACAGGTAGTTTTCAAAGGAACAAATCTGAGCTATCAACAATCATATAAAAATAACTCTAAATCACAGATAATTAGAGAAATGTAAATCAAAGCAACTTTGAGGTTTCAATTCCCACTCATCAGATTGGCAAAGATGGTAAATGGGGAAACTGACAAATGTTGGAGGGGCTGCGGAAAAGCAGATACACCAGTGTATTGTTGGTGGAGCTATCGATTGATCCAGCCCTTTTGTATAGATCTATGCCCTGAAAGTTGTTAACCTGAAAACTCTTTGGCCCGGCTTTATCACAACTGTGCTTATACCCCAAAGAGATAAGAGAAAGAGGAAATGGATCTCTATGTACAAACTGTTTTTGTTTGTTTGCTTTTTTGCTCTGTTTGGCCTTCAAAGCTGTTCATAACCTAGCCCCCTCCTATCTTTCCAGTCTTCATATGCCTTATTTCCCAATGTATACTCTTCATTGGCTTCCTGGCTGT
The DNA here is from genome assembly GCF_900497805.2 of Vombatus ursinus. NCBI lineage: Eukaryota > Metazoa > Chordata > Mammalia > Diprotodontia > Vombatidae > Vombatus > Vombatus ursinus. Next base: position 13,400,972 of record NW_020950239.1, on the reverse strand, counting down.
TCCATAGACAAGATAATCTATCTCTCAGCTATTGTATTTTCTCTGGCTGTCCCCCATGCCAGGAAGGCTCTCCTTCCTCTGCTCCAACTACTGACCTCCTTGGTTTCCTTTAAGTCCCAACTAAAATCCCACCTTCTACAGAGTACCTTTGATAACCTTTTTCAATTTCAGTTGTTAATCCTGTATATAGCTTATCTGTGCATATTATTTTCATAGTGACTCCACCATTAGATTATAAGCTTCTTGAATTCAAGGAATGTGTTTTTTTACCTCTTCTTTGCATTCCCAGTGAGTACTACAGTGACTGAAACATAGTAGGCAGTTAATAAACATTGATTAATTGTTTATTGATTTGTGCTAGCCCCAAACTGAAGACTGAGGGAGTGTTTTCCTATTGAGAAAGGGGTAAAATATTGTGGTATATGAGTATAATAGAATATTATTGGGATATAAGAAATGATGATATGGACAATTTCAGAGGGAACTGAGAAGACTTTATAAACTGAGACAGACAAAGTGAGCCGAAGGTGAACAACATGTATGAGGATAACAATTCCATTTTGATGAAAGACTTTAGAGTTCAGATTAATGTACTACAAATTCAACAGAATTAAGATGGATCATGCCACTCACTTCCTGATGTATTTGCAGACCTTGCTTTTGTTTTTCAGTGTTTTTTTTTTGTTGAGTCATTTTTCAGGCATGTCTACCTCCTTGTGATCCCTTTTGGGGTTTTCTTGGCAAAGATACTGGAGTGGTTTTCCATTTCCTTCTCCAGTTCATTTAACAGATGAGAAAACTAAGGCAAATGGGGATAAGTGACTTGCCTAGGGTAATAAAGCTAATAAGTGTCTGAGGTTGTGTTTAAACTCATGTCTTCCTGACACCAGGTCCAGAGCTCTATCCATGTGCCACCTGGTTACATGTAGTTATGTATTGAAGGTTTTCTTTTTAACTTTTCTAAAATACTTTTTTGTTCAACGTGGGGTATTGGTAAGTACAGATTAATTATTTTAAACTCTTTAAAATGAGATCTCCTCAGGTGGGATCATATAAGTCAATACATATTCTCTCACAAGTATTTGCAGCTGGGGTAGTCAGATGGCACCAGCCCTAGAATCAAGAGTACCTAAATTCAAATCTGGCCTTAGACACTTGCTAGTTGTAGGATGCTAAGCAAGTCACTGAACCTCAACTGCTTCTGCTAAAACAACAACAAAGCAAAGCAACACAAAACAAAAATAACAGGTTTACAGCCTCCATGCTACTAGGGCTCCATTCTAATTCTCCAGGAAGAAGTTTAAAGAGCCCTGACATAATCCAGTCACAGAAAAGAGACAAAACTAGAGTTACTCACTTTAAGATCCACTGAGCAGTTCATTCCTCCTGGTTTAGTGACCAATCTACTCTGAAGCATCTTTGACTTCATCCCCCTCTTTCTTCTGTCCCCATTGGGGCAGAGAACCAAGGGACCAGCAGGATTTACTAGAGTCTTGAGCCACACGTTTCTCCCCAACCAATACTTTCAGTCCTCTGTGGACGTTGCTCTAGCCAGAGCAGACCAGGAGGCATGCCCCCTGCCACTGCACACACCAAATTTATGCAGCAGTTTTGAGAAGTGAGCAATAACATTTGCAGGGATTAGAAAGGGCTTCAGAAATATTGAAGGAGGTACTTGAGCTCTGTTTTAAAGGAAACCAGGGAGTCTACAAGGCCAAGTTATGGTTGGAGACCATTCAAGATTATTCTTTGGGAACAGCCAATGCAGAAGAACAGAAATACAAGATGGATTTTCATATGTTAGTAACACCAAGAGGGCCTGTATGACTGTGCCACATAAAAGAGCTGGAAAGATAGTTTGTGAAGACCTTTCAGTGGAAAGGCTATATTTCATCCTAGAGGCGATAAAGAACCACTGGAATTTATTGAGACAGACACGAAACTTAGGAAAATCACTACGGCGGCAGCATGTCAGATAGGTTGGACTGGGAAGAGGCTTGAAAGATCAGATAGGAAGCTGCTGCATTAGTCCAGGTGAAGGGTGCTGGGAGTAGAACTAGAGGGAGGGCTACATGAATAGAGAGAAGAGGGCAGTATGTAAAAATTGTTGGGGAGACATAAATAATGAGATCTGGTGAATGTTTGCATATATGCAAGGGGGAGCTGAGGAGCTGAATTTAATCCTGATGTTGTCAACCTGGATAATTGCAAGAATGGTGGTACCTTTGACTCTAAGAGGGAAATTGAGGTGAGCCCTAAGACTTGGGCTTTTGGGGAAAGATAACAAGTCCTGTTTTGGATTTGTGGAGTCCAAGATGCCTGATTAGTACCTGCCACAGTGGCAATTACAAACTGGATCACATTAAATTACAATGCTAGTTGGATATAAAATGCTAAAATTTAACAATAGGCTTGAATTAAGATACAACATCTCTTAATCACACAATAATAATTTTAAGAAATCAATATATTTGGAGAACTTGGTGGTCCATAGTGGATTTCAATGGGATTTTTCTTTCTTTATAAAAATAAATGATTTTGGATAATGTTTTATTCCATAACAAATACTGCTGAATTTATAAAGAAACCTATACAAGAAAGTGTTAGACAATCTGGTTTTCTGAAATGGGCTTGCATTGGTGTTAAATCCCATATTTGAGTTTGGTAGACAGCAGAACTATTGCAGAGTGAGTCATCCAAACTGACAGGGCAATATTTCATAATACATTCAATTTTCAGACCTGAAATATAAAAATTTAATAAAGATTTGAAGTGACTTGAGGTACTTGGATAATTCTTCGTGCCTCCTAGTTCTGTTCTTATTAGCAAATGTAATTTTCACTTCTGTAAAACCTGAGGAAGTTATGGGACCATAAGCAAATTGCAGAATCGTTTTTATCAACTCTTAGAAGAACAGGACGTTCTAGGAGAATCACATAGGAACAAAATACTAGCTAAAAATTCATCATTTTCAGGATTAATCAGTACCACAAACAGATTGGGAATCTAAGCAGTATAATCCCATATGGGAGCAAAATCTTTGCAAAATGAGGTACAAGGAAAACCGAACTAGTTAAATAGCAAAAAAATGGTCTATTGAATGGATCTAGAGTAAATAACACAGAGATGGTAATTAGTTGGATTTGGGTAGAGAATGTCATTGTAATTTTTTTAACTACTGTTTTAGGCAATCAGACATTTTTAGTCAGTTCCCTTCATGTTCACCAATGACTGGACATGTGCCCTTTTTTCCTGGCTTCGTATCTATAATAATCACCCCCTAAAAATCATGAGAGGTTGATACTTTAATTTTCAGGATTGTTCTATTTCACTGTATGGTTTTACAGAGCTGCAGGTAACCCAGAGAGATTTGAGGAGGGGTAGAAAGGTTTGGAAGAACTGCGGTGGAGAGTTAGATAAGAATAAGATTGCCTAGTAATAGTAAGGGCTACATTCAGTGGCACTTGTGTAGGAGGTCATCTGAGGGGAGTCATCCAAGGACAAGGCTTGACAATTGTGATATGATAAAAGTGGACCAGGTATTTAGGAGAAAAGAATAGTATATAGTTGATCTGGTTCACCAAAGGGTCAACATGAAGAAAAGAGGAAAGAATGGCTGAGTAAGGAGATGGCCTAGGAAAGGGGCAAGTATATGGTGCTTTGGATAGAGTACAAGGTCTAGAGTCAGTAAGACCTGAGTTCAAACCTGGCCTCAGATACTTACTAGAAAGTGACTCAGGGCACATCACTTAACCTCTATTTGCCTCAGTTTTCTGATCTGTAAAATAAGGATAATAATTGCCCCTACCTTCCAAGGATGTTGTGAAGCTCAAATGAGATATTTAAAAAGTGCTTATTATTGTTGTTGTTATTATAATTAGTAAACCTAGGGGTCAAGGCATTGAAGGTCATTATGTGGATGAAGAATGAAGTTGGTAAAGAAAAGAAGAGGGAGAGGTGGTAAGCCAACAGATTATGGTCAGATAAGGGGATTTCAGAATTCCTGTACATGGAAACTGTGTGTTTGGGACTAAGGACAAGATTAAGTGTATGACCATATTTGTGTCTGGCTGCGGTGGAGTCGAAGAGTAGTAGTTCATGGGAAATGAGTAGATTGGTGTTCCCAGGATGACAATTTGGCACAGTAGATAGAGTGATTGGTCTGGAATCAGGAAGATGAGTCTTCCTGAATTCAAATCTGGCGTCAAACACTTACTAGCTGTGTGACCCTGGGCAAGCCACATTACCTTTTTGCTTTGGTTTCCTCATCTTTAAAATGAGCTGGACATCGGCAGTGGATAGAGTACCGGCCCTGGAGTCAAGAGGACCTGAGTTCAAATCAGGCCTCAGGCACTTGACACTTACTAGCTGTGTGACCCTGGGCAAATCATTTAACCCCATTGCCTAGCCAAAAAATAAGTGAGCTGGAGAGGGAAACGGCACTTTAGTATCTTTGCCAAGAAAACCTCAAATGGAGGTCACAAGGAATCAAACGTGACTGAACAACAAAGATATGCATGTTGAAGTCTTGTAGTAATAAAAGTAGGAGCTGGGGAGGAGAGAGAGAAAAATTGTGAACCAGGTACTGAACTCTTTGAGGAATGGAGGACAGTGATCTGAGGGTCTATAGATAGCATCTACCAGGATTTTTTTTTTAATCAGTGGTAGATATGAATAGCATAAACCTCAAAGTAGGAGCTTGGCATTTGGTGATGGAGGAAGGAAGAGATCCTGGAAGTGCCAACATTCCCTAGCCATAGTGAAGGCTCATTTGATGCTGTATAACATAAATTTGTAATGAACCCAATAGAAATGGTGGCAGAATTGAAATTTTTCAGAAAAATCAGAGAGATTCTAAGTTCAAGTAAGAATCAGAGTTGAGGAGAAGCTAGGAACAAGGCCACAGGGTGAAGGGAAAAACTTAAGAGTTCAATCTCTGCTAATACTATTGGTAATGATCAAGTTGAGGAAGAGGAAGTCAATACTTTTTTGCTTTCTTCCTTTGGGAGATGGAAACCTCACCCTTGGGGCTAAAGAACTGCATAGGTTTCTAGACTTCTGGTATAATATATGAAGCCTAATTGAAACCTACATAGACATCTTGCAGACTTCTCGGATATCATTTACTTTGCCCCTACCCATATCCTCTCTGGGAATATCAGAATTTATCTCTTTGTTAGGATTCTAAAAAAATCTGTTTATCTCTCTCTCTCTCTCTCTCTCTCTCTCTCTCTCTAATCTAAGACCTCTGTTCCCACGAAAATACTTGGGCAAACAATGCATCAGATACTGAATGTTTTTTTTAAACAAGATAATAAATAAGAAAATACAAGACCAACACTATAGTCTATCAATAGTTATAACATCTATTCTTCCTTCTCTGATGAGCTTCCATTTTCCTGAGTTATTCTCCTAGGATTGCAATTCTCCTTTCCCCAGAAAGGATCACTCACCTGGGGCCTCTAAAGAGTAGATGCCTTTCCCTATCTCCTTCAGTATTCTATATAGTCTTCCAGAGCTGTATCATCACTCTAAATTGAATGCCCACTCCTCCCACTCTCCTTGCACACATACCTAGGTCAAAGGAAAGGGGGTTATGGTTCATAGCACAATGTGAATAACTAACAGTATGAATGGAAGTTCTTGCTTGTCTCTTCAACATCAAGATTCTGTATGTTATTGGTCCTCATTTTTGGTTCCTGCTTGGTTCCAGAATTTCTCCACTTGTCCCAGAAACTTGATGCTATCTGGGAACTACTCTTCTCTCCAAAAAGATTTGGTCCCCAAATTCCTCAAGTTGTTCAGAAACTCCTTTGTTGTCTGGCTGCACTGGTACCAGTATCTCTGTTGCCCAATTGGTCACTCTTCTCCTGGTACCATATTTTTCCTTAAAGGAGACTTGTGGCTGTTTCTCTTCAGGGAACTAAGTCTGAGTCTTCATAGCCCTTCTTTTCTTTGGGTCTCTAGCTGATTTTCTCCATTTACTTCCCTTGTTTTAAGGGTCACGTCCAAGGTTATAAACTGCCTGTGAATCTGTCAATCATTTTCAACATGCTGTCAGTGAGCTAGTCAGTACCATGATCAAGGGGAGATCATACCCCATCCCAGAAACGTCTTCAGTGTTAAAACAAGGGCCCTCATTGGGATGGGGAGTGGAGGTGGTGACATCAATACTTGGTAAGAATGAAGACTTAAATGTTTTGTAAAGGGAGACATCATTAAACTCTCAATGAAGTTTTCACCCTTTTAGCCTTATTTACCCATTTAACAAGGAGTTAGTTCTGGCAAGATTCCTTCTAGTCTATACCCAGTCAGCGAGGTGGCACCATAGTGGATAGAGTGCCAGGCCTGGAGTCAGGAAGACTTGAGTTTAAATCTGTCCCCAGATACTTAATAGCTGTGTGACCCTGAGCAAGTCACTTAACTCCTGTTTGCCTCAGTTTACTCCTCTGTATAATGAGCTGGAGAAAGTAATGGCAAACCACTTCAATATTTTTACCAGGAAAATCCCAAATGGGCTCATGAAAAGTCAAATATGACTAAAATGACCAAACAACAAAAAGTTTACTTTCTGTTTTTATGATGGAGTAAGAAATGTTTCCATGATGGAGTAAAGTTTACGCTCTGTTTTTATGATGGAGTAAGAAATGTATCCTAACATGCCTGACAAGTTGAATTCTCAGCAGCAGGTTTTTTATGCCTTCCTTTATTAATTTTTAATGAAGCCATTTGAAAATACTGTAGACTTAAATGTGTTGAACAATTGTCTCTATGTTGCAATTATGAAGCTCTCTGATATTTAGTAGAATCAGATGCCTGTTGTTATTCAGGTGGTTGAATGGAAAATTTTATATACAGAATTTCTCCTCTATATAGTTCCACAAAGATATTCATCAGCAATTTTAATGATTGGCAGGTAAAGGATTAATATACCAAAATGCATTTAACTTATTTTAAAACATCAAAAAGATGAATGCTTGTGATAATATGAAAAATAAAAAAAACAACTCATTAATTTTTTAATGCAGTATTGTAATGCACAGATCCCACCATCCAACTATTTATCTCAGGCTTCTCATCATGCCCTTCAAAACTGCTGCACAATAAATAATAAAAGATTAAAACCTTAAACCTGGAAAACTTAGGAAAAAAATATTAGAAATTTTTATTTCAGATTATAAAAATCCTCGAATGATTTACTTCAAGAGACAACTTCATTGCTTCCATGTGCAGGGACTAATGATCACATGGGGCTTGGGATTGGCAAGAGCACTACTTGGGAAACATAGTCATCAGGAGGTGATAAAGTCATCCTTCTACACGACTCCCTCACTGTCAGAGGCAAATCCTTTACCATTTGTTACAAGAAAATGATCAGCCGTGTTTGTATTTACAAGTCTAGACTGCCACAATGCCAGATTTCACTGGCTGGGACAGCTGTTTTTGGTTCTAAGAAGCACAGACAAATGGGAAAGGAATTCCAATGGAGAGTTTATTCAGAGACAAAATAAATAGAAATTTTAATTAATAAATTAGTTTCTCTGATATGGGTAGGTATAGAAAAAAAACATTTTAAGGCTGCTTTGGCTAAATAGAGAAAGACCTATTTTTAGTCATCGGCTTGATTCCTGTCCGGTATTCTTCAAAGAGTCTACTTAATGATATAGTCTTTTTAACGACTTTACTGAAATCCATTCCCTCTTTTTTCTGTTTTTCCTCTCTCCATCTACCACCGTGAAATCCATATATTATTTCTAACTTCTTCAAGCTACATAAAAATTGACATGTCTACTCAAGGAAAAAAAAAAAACAGATTTACTTCTAAGTCTTAGTTTGCCCCTTTTAATCCATTTCCACAAATGGAACCTTAAATAAATAAGGTAACAAATAGTGGATCTGTAACTTGATTTTTGTAGGGAAGTGAGGAGACTCCTTCTGACAATGTAGACCAGCTGCTGCTCTGGGGCTCTGGATCTAGCTTTCATTAGGGTCTAGGAGTGGGGAACTTGTGGCCTCGAGGTCACATGTTACTTTCTAAGTCCTTGAGCATGGCCCTTTGACTGAATTCAAACTTCACAGTCAAAGGGCTGTACTCAAGGACCTACAGGGCCACATGTGGCCTCAAAACCACAGGTTTCCTCCCCTTGGGAGGAAGCATCCTTCAGAGGCAGAACTGAAACAAGGCCCTTCCTCCCTCTAAAGCTAGCTCTTCCACCATTACGTTGTGCAATATCTCAGTATAACAACTATATTATGAGTGACCAGTGCAGAGGTTCAGGAGCTTGCATATATTCCTAAAAAAGCTGCTGTTCACTGAAGATCACAGAAGCCCTTCATTAGGTATAAGGAAATGATACAAGCTGGCTGAAAACAGCTTTAAAAGCCGTCAGTGAATGGAAGTGATTGGGAGGGAAGAGCATGCCTTTCTGTAGGATTTAGAACTATAAGACATCTATGAGATTTTCTAGTCAGCCCCTTTTAATTTTGTTCCCAACTTTTTATTAAAAATTAGAAAACTAGCAACCAATGTAAACATTTCCTTAATTAAAGAAGACTAGAGAAAAAGTAGTATATTTGAAACCATGAATCTATTACTTACAAATTGCTTTATAATACAAATATCAAATTAACATGATGGTACCAATATTACCCTGATTCTTTGTATCTCCTTCTGCTTTCTTCTGAATACATTCTTACTTTTTGAGACTTCCTTTTATTTTTTATCATCACTATCATTGTCCTCTACTATCACCCACAATTCTCTCCTCTACACTAAAAATATTAGTACTAATAGCTAGAATTTAAATAACAAAAAGCACTTTATACATAGCATCTCATTTTGTTCTCACAACAACCCTGGGAAGTAGGTGCTATAATTATCCCCATCTTACAGATGAGAAAACTGAAGAAGAAAGAAGTTAAGGGACTTACCTTGGTAGGTAAGGCTTTTGGTAGGTAAGGAATTCAAGTCTGGCTGACTTCAGGTCCAACTCTTTATTCATTGACTCATTTGAAGGGTAGTGACTTTATTTTCATTGCTTTGATAGAACAAAAAGTGTTGATAGAAATATTTTTATACATATGGGCCCTTTCCCTCTTTCTTTGATCTGTTTGGATTATATGTCAAGTAGTAGTACCCCTATGTAAAAGTGTATCCATAGTTTAGTGATTTTGGGGGTATAACCCCCAACCACATCCTCATAATTGTTTTTTTCTTTTTTCTCTCTGTCCCTTTTTTCCTCTTGCCTTGCAAGAAAAATAAGGAATCTGATCAGTATTAGTAATCTATAATTGTGGTATCTTGCAATTCCTACATCTCTTTTTCCTTTTTCAAAGTCCAGATCTAATCTGTTTTATTTTCTTAAATAACATTTTCTTTCCCTTTTAGTTCTCACTTTACAGCGAATAAAGAATGTTGTTGTCTTTCTTAACCCCCATGATTTCAAAGGCAAAGCCAGAAACCTTTTTGAAAAGAATGTTGCCCATTTTTACACTTATCTTGTCACAAAAGATTGTGAAGTACAAACTAAGAAGGTGCTAGCATTCAAGGAAAAAGACAGAAGGGAAGCATACTTTAATAGAAGCTGGCTACGTAACAGAAAATTAAAAAAAAAGATATTCTTGGAATCCTCCAAAGTTTGTTCATTTTACTTTAGACTATCCCCTTCCTTATTCTATTCTGCCTCTTTTATGCCCTTCTCTCCTTTCCCTGTCCAGACTGTTTCCTTCTTGAAGCTAATGTATTTCTACATCAAACTCTGCATCTGTGTGTGTGTGTTCATGTTTGTTCAACCTTTCCTTATCAGTTTTAGATAAGAGTAAGGTAATGATATATTCTCTCCACTAACTCCTTCCTCCATGTTTTCATTCTCTTCTCATAGACATCATTTATCCAAAATAGTAAGTTTTTCCTAGTATATGCCTTTTCTCCTCCTTTACACTTCCTTTCTTAAAAGCAACATAACAGAATAAATCAAACCCAGTTCTTGGGTTCTCTCTGAACAATGGAGAAATTAGTATTTTAAAGATATCCACATCTTCCTTTCCCTATTTGAATATGAGTTCTTCATCATCATTTGCCCCTTCCAATTTCTCAAATGTATTTACTTTTCTAGGATTTTTTGTCCTTCTGTGTTAGAAATTCCAAGTTTCTATTTATTCTTTATATATACCTACTTGAAAGCCCTCAATTCTATTAAAAGTCCATTTATTCCCAATGGAATTTCAGAGTAAGTTTTTCTTGATTGTAATTCTTTGTCTTTTGCATTTTGGAATATAATATTCCTAGATTTTCTCTTCTTTATAGCAGGTTCTACTAAGCCGTATGTCATCCCAACTATGATTCTTTGCAACTTAAGCTTTTATTTTCTGACTGCTTACAATATTTTCTCTTTAACTTGGAAATTCCACATTTTGGTTATATTATTCCTGAGTGTTTTCAGTTTGAGAATTCTTTCAGGAAGTAATATGTTTTTATTTTGTTTTGACTTGTTTTCTATTTTTACCTTTTTGCTCTGGTTCTAATAGACCTGGGAAGTTTTATTCTGTGATTTCTTGAAATATGGTATCCAGATATTTTGTATGACCATAGTTTTCAGGGACCATAATGATTCATTGTCTAACCTCATACAATTTTCCAAGTTAGCTCTTTTTTATAGTAGATACTTTAATACATGCTTCTTTCTTTCCAGTCTTTAGACTTGGTTTTTTTTTGTTTTTGTTTTTGTTTTTTTTGTTTGGTTTTTTTTTTTTTTTTTGGTCTCATGGTTCCTTTGATTTCTATTTTATCTATTCTATTTATTAGAAAATACACTGCTTTGGTTAGGTTTTCCACTATTCATTCTAAGATATTTATTCAACTTTCAACTATTTTATTCTCAAACTCTCATTTTATTTTTAATTTGATTTGTGGACAAACTATATTAAAAAAGATTGTGGTTCTGCTGAAGTTGTAAGGTTACTCTGTTCTGGCTTGACTTTTTGGAATTTTTTTTTTACTCTATAGCATTTTTTTATTGTATTATTGTATTTTTTTTCTTAACTCATATTTTCAGTGTCATTTCTAAGATTGGGATTTTGCGCTGGGGTAAATCCCCTCCAGTACTCTTGGGTAAGCCTTGCATTGTCCTGTGGCCTCTGTAGTTTGAATGGCCTTTGTGCTCAATCTGCATACGTTGGCTGGTATCAGGCTCTGTCTTTTGCCTTGATCCCTCATTTCTGTCAATTTTCTTATGGTTCACGGATAGTTCAAGCATTGGCTGGTCTCTCACCTTCTCTTTGTGCTGCTTTCAATCAAGAGTCAGTTCTTTCCCTTGTGGTAGCCCTGCCAAGCTTGGAGGGATGCTGTAGATCCTGCTGGTGTCAGACATCCTACACACTGGTGCCTAGTGGCTGAATTGGCCCTTTCTCTTGTGACTCCCACTGCTCCAAGGAGTATGCAGCAGGGCCCTGTGTCTCTGCACAATCATCTGTTGAGACTTCTGACACACCAGAGCTGGGATTAAGTCAGGTGATACCTGTTCTCACTCTGCCTTTGCCATCTTCTGTTACAAAAGTTCACACTGGCTTCCCTGACCTGAACCACTCCAGGCTTAACAATGCTTCTGTATTTATGTGAAGTGGCATAAACTTCCCTGATTTGAGACCTCTACCAGCATCCATTATCTTCTGGACATCTTTTTGTGTATTTCTGGACTGAATAAAGGAGGTCACATCTTGATTCCTTTTTTTTTTCTGTTTTCTTCATCACTATTCTTTTGGAGGTCCTTTTCAGAAATTTGTTGGACTTTTCATGGGAAATCTGCACTTCCCTATCACCTCTCCAGAAGTCACCACCACCCCTTCAGTTTACACAAGAGGAAAATGAGCTTAGTGATCTGTCTAAGGTCATATAAATAATAGATATAAGATTCAAACACCAATTCTCTGGCTCTAAATCCACTTGTTTTCTCACTATACCACACTTAACCCTATATCATGGATCTGTTTCTTTCAATTCAGTTTTTTAAAGAACAAAAGATCATTTCTACCTTGCTATAGTAGAGTGAGTAGTTTCTGAAAATGTTTTTTACTAAGAATGCTTCTAAGTGGAAGACAATATTTCTGAAACTGACTGTTAGTGAAACAAGGAGGGCTGTTACAAGTCATTGGACAACTCCAATTATTCTTACAGTGGCAGTAGCAGTAGCAAAATGCCATTGTGTTAACATAAGAAGGCTTTAATTATATCACCATTGTTGGCACAACTACTAAGAATTCAGCAGTGAAAGTGGCAACTGAAATGATTACTTTTCCCCTTTTCTTTTTGTTTGCAAATAATCTGCATGCACATGCTTTAATGTTAACTATAGACATTTTATAGTTAAAGAAGCACATTTCTAAAGAATAATATTTAATATGAGCTTACACTTATGGCAAATACGAATAATCAAACAAAAATGAGGAATAAAATTCTAAATAAATGCATAAACTCTAACCTATTTACAATTCGATAAAAGAAAAGAACATAGTAATAGCAAAAACAACTCTGAATCACCTTCTGGTCTGTTTTCTGTCTATGTACTTATAAAATTTTGCTGCTAATATTTTTTCAACTTATACTCAACATGTCTGTTTATTATAATTTCTCTTCACTTTGCTTTTTGAATTTTTTTAAAAAAATATTGTTTTATTGAATATTTAGTATTGCACATTAATACAATCATCTGCTCATCTTCTTTTGGAACCAAGTTGTTATTTAAGATAAATTAAATAACTTAAATGAGTAAAATATAATATTTTTTCTGTTTTCCATGATTCTTAAAACTCACTCTCTTCTCTCTCTCCACCCCACACTTACCTGAGTAGAAGCACTCTCTTATAATAAATATGTATAGTCAAACAAAACAAATCAATACACTGGTCCAGTTGGAGAATAAATGTGAGGTTCTGTACCTCTAGTCTATCACTTCTCTCCCAAGGGAAGAGGACAAGTGTTTATTAAACACCTGCTCAATGCTAGGCATTGTATTATATGTTTTTCAAATGATTTTTTCTGTCCTCACAATAATCATGGGGAGTAGGTGCTGTCATGCTCCTCTTTTTCATAATTGAGGAAACTGAGGCAGAAGTTAAATGACTTACCCAGGGTCATGCAGCTAGCATCTGAGACCAAATTTGACTTCAGGCCTTCCTGATTCCAGGCCCACTGCTCTGTCCACTAAGCCACCTGGGGGGAAAGATCTCTTTCATATTTAATCATTTGAAATAGTATTTAATCATTGCTTTGGTCAGAGATCTGAAGTCTTTCAGTAATATAATGCTTCATATCTGGTGATTATCTCCTTATAAGTCATGATATGTTTTGGCAGTAGAAATCACCAATTCGGACTGAGAAATGGGGTGGAATGGAGATCACTCAATCCTTCTTTCTGCCATTATCACTATTGAAAGAATAAATAGTTTGGTTTGAGTCTTGGACCAAAAGAAAATCTCAATAACACATTATAATTTCTGACATAGAAATTGTGAAAAAGTGGGATTTTAAGAGGAATTAAATATGTAGATGGAAATGGAGCGGGCCAGGAGATTGTTTCTGGTGAAGATGACATGCTTCTTAAAAACAGTGTTGTTGGCAAATCTCCAAGATTTTGAATGTAATCTTTGGTTCACCTCCTGTGGACAATTCATGACAATGTTTTAACAAATAGCGGAGAAGAGGGAAGTGTAATTTTTTTTGTATCTTTGGCATTTGCCATGGTCCCTTGGCTCCCTCCCATGTATTTTCATGCATTGCAAGAGATAGCTAATAATGATAGATTACTAGGGACATCTAGTCATTGCCATAGAGGGCAATGGGTACCTTCCTCTTTCTACCTCTCCCCCTAAGGAATATTGCAGCGTATAGCTAAAGGTGTCAGCGTCCCATTTCCCTTCGTCACTAGAGTGCTGCTCATGTGTTATGTGCTTTGTAACATTTCCCCCATAACTCCTTAATCTCTTCAGGTTATGGGCTGTGGTGCTTTTTTTTTTTTTAACTTAGGCAGGCATTGGTCTTTTTTCTCCTTTGCTTGAGATTCAGTATTCTACATTTATCTGCATTGCTTTCTGGCATTTGCCATCTTTTAGCCCAGAGACTTAAGTGATCTAACTCCATCTATATCTGGCTGCATAGTTCTTTATTATTTACTATTCTTCTGACTTTATCATCACCACTCCTGGTATCCTGCTATATATTCTTCCCTCTAAGTTAGACTTGTACCACAAATCTTCCTGACTCTCACCTAGCAATTTTCTCAGTTACAGTCCTTTGTATCAGTGGACCCTGAGACAGAAATGCCTAATTTATTGGTGTATATAGTTTTAAGGGAGAAAACCTCTTCACTTTCAGTTTTATCTTGAAGATGACCCTTCTAATGCATCATTTAGTGACATAACTTCTCGGTGTCCCTGGGCTATCCTTTAAGACTTTAAGTTACATATGAAATGCATCAATGAAGAGAGGTTGAATTTTTCACCCTGATGGAATCACAGATTCAGACAAATAAATAGCCAAACAATCTATCACCATTGGTATCCTAGGAAAACTTTCAAAAGAGGAAATATTCATCTTTGATAACTGTTAGGCAACAAAGAGAAACAAAACAAAACCCCACAAAATGATTTTGTTAAATGCTTCATTTGCACCTTTTATTAACTATATTGTAAATTTATAACTTAGCTTAATTATATAGTTTTTAAAATTCAAGCTTAGGTATGTCTGTTTCCAGGAATAATTAATTATTAGGATTTTAGCAAGCCAGAATATTTTCAGCTCTTTTCCATGTAGGGGCTCAGGACCCAAAGCAAAGGGTTAATTTCCCAAAGAGCATGGTAGGTCCTCCAGAGACTTGATCTTTAAGGTTCAATGTACTCTGTCTAGCTTCTAAAAAGGGGAGGGAAGGAGAAGGAAGAAGCATTTATATAGCTCCTACTATGTACAGGCATGTGCTTAGAGCTTTTACAAATTTCATCTCATTTTCCACCACATAACAGCCCTACAAGGTAGATGCTATAATTATCTCATTTAACTGTTTAAGAAAGTGAGACAGAGGGGTGGAGCCAAGATGG
Source organism: Vombatus ursinus (assembly GCF_900497805.2). NCBI lineage: Eukaryota > Metazoa > Chordata > Mammalia > Diprotodontia > Vombatidae > Vombatus > Vombatus ursinus. The sequence continues at coordinate 13,385,885 of NW_020950239.1, read as the reverse complement.
CGGAGGAAAAGCAGTGACTTGCTTAAGCTCTCCCCCAAACCACTCCAAATACCTATAAAAAATGGCTCTAAACGAATTCTAAAGCAGCAGAACCCACAAAAAGACAGAGTGAAACAAATTTCCAGTCCAAGACAGCCTGAATGGCTGATCAGAAAGGTATATTGCACCAGGCTGGGAGAGGAGTGCAGTTCTGTGTGGGCGCGCAGGCCGCAGCGACCCTGGAGCAGGCCTCAGAGGACTGAATCACAGGCAGCTGTGGCGATTTCCAGACTTCTCAACCCAGGAACACCAAAGACAACTTAGAAGGTCAGTGGGAAAAGTCTGTGACTGAGGTGAGAGAAGGAGCTAGGTCTCAGCCGCAAGTCCCGAGCGTGCCCTCAGGTCAGCGGCCCTCCTGAGCTCCTGGCCCACAGACAGAGTGGGAATTGAGTGGCTGATCAGAAGGGCATTGCAGGAAACTCTCTGCTGGTGCAGGATTCTCTTGCTGTGACCGTGCTTGGATCTGGGTCACAGTTCTGGGTGGTGGACTTAGGGCAAAGAGGAACGCTGGTCTGGTGGAGCTTGTAGTGGCTATAGAGAGGAAACCCTCCTCACAGTTACAAGACAGAAAAGAGTGCTTGTAGACCAGAGCACAGGCCAGGAAGGGAGTAAACACCTCACCCTTGATCATACTACCTTGGAAGAACTGAAAATTTACAGGTCCCTAGAAGTATTTCTGAACACAGCTGCACAAAACCCCTGAAGCTTGGGACAGTACATTCTCCACATTGGAAACAGATTCCTACCTTAACAAAGAGTTTATAACTCAAGTAATTGGCCAGGATCATGAGCAAGCAGTGCAAAAAGAGTCAGACTGTATTATCTTACTTTGATGACAAAGAAGATCAAAACATACAACCAGAAGAAGACAACGAAGCCAAAGCTTCTACATCCAAAGCCTCCAAGAAAAATATGAATTGGTCCCAGGCCATAGAAGAGCTCAAAAAGGATTTTGAGAAGCAAGTAAGAGAAGTAGAGGAAAAACTGAGAGTGATGCTAAAGGAGGCCCCAAAAAATACTGAAGAAAATAACACCTTAAAAAATAGCCTAACCCAAATGGCAAAAGAGGTCCAAAAAGCCAATGAGGCAAAGAATGCCCTTAAAAGCAAACTTAGCCAGATGGAAAAGGAAGTCCAAAAGCTTACTGAAGAAAATACTTTCTTAAAAATTAGAATGGAGAAATTGGAAGACAGGGACAATTCAAGAAATCAAGTCACTGTAACACTAATCAAAAGGAATGAAAAAATAGAAGAGAATGTGAAATATCTCATTGAAAAACAACTGACCTGGAAAATATGTCCAGGAGAGACAACTTAAAAATTATCGGACTATCTGAAATCCATGATCAAAAAAACAGCCTAGACATCATCTTTCAAGAAATTATCGAGGAAAACTGCCCTGATATTTTAGAACCAGAGGGCAAAATAGAAATTGAAAGAATCCACCGATCACCTCTTGAAAGAGATCCCCAAAGGAAAACTCCTAGGAATGTTGTAGCCAGATTCCTGAATTCCTAGGTCAAGGAGAAGATATTGCAAGCAGCCAGAAGGAAACCATTCAGGTACTGTGGAAACACAATCAGGATAACACAAGATTTGGCAGCTTCTACATTAAGGGTCCAGAGGGCATGGAGTATGATATTCCAGAGGGCAAAGGAATTAGGACTACAACCTAAAATCACCTACCCAGCAAAACTGAGTATAATCCTTCAGGGTAAAAAATTGTCATTCAATGAAATAGAGGACTTTCAAGCATTCCTGTGGAAAAGACCAGAGCTGAATAGAAAATTTGACCTTCAAATACAAGACTCAAGTGAAACATGGAAGAGGTAAACAGGAAGGAGAAATCATAAGAGACTTATTAAGGTTGAACTGTTTACATTCCTGCATGGAAAGATGATATTTGTAAATCATGAGACCTTTGTCAGTATTAGGGTAGTTGGAGGGAAAAAATTATATGTATGTATAGATAGATAGATAGATAGATAGATAGATAGATAGATAGATAGATAGATAGAGGGCACAGGGTGAGTTGAAGATGAAGGTGTCATATCTGGAGAATAAAATTAAGGGGTGAGAGGATTATACTAGGAGAAGGAGAAAGGGAGAGGTAGAACGGGGTAAATTATTTTAAAAAAAAACAGAAAAGAAAAGGCTCTTACAGTGGAGGGGAAATGGGGGAAGGTGAGAGGGAATGAGTGAATCTTATTCTCATAGCATTTGACTTAAGGAGGGAATAACATACACACTCAATTGGGCATGGAAATCTGTCTTATCCTATAGGAAAATAGGTGGGGGGAAGGGGACAAGAGAGTAGGGGGATGATAGAGAGGAGGGCAGATTGGGAAAGGGGTAATCAGAAGCAAATACTTCTGAGGAGGGACAGGGTCAAAAGAAAGAATAGAATAAATGGGGGGAGCAGGATAGAATTAAGGGAAATAGAGTTAGTTTTTCACAGCATGTCTACCATGGAAGTGTTTTGCATAACTGCACATGTATAACCTATATTGAGTTGCTTGCCTTTTCAATGAGGGTGGGTGGGGAGAGAGGAAAGGAGAAAATATGGAACCCAAAGTTTTAAAAACATATGTTTAAAAAAAATGTTTTCACATGCAACTGGGAAATAAGAAATACAGGAAATGGGGTACAAAAATCCATCCTGCTCTACAGGAAAATAGAAGGGGAAGGGGATAAGAGAAGGGGGGAGAGATGGAAGGGAGGACAGACTAGGAAAAGGGGTATTCAGAATGCATGCCATCTTGGGGTGGGGGGAGGGGTGAGAGGGGGTGAAAATTTGGAACTCAAAATCTTGTGGAAGTAAATGTTGAAAACTAAAAATAAATAAATTTATTAATTAAAAAAATAAAATGAGAGCTAAAAAAATATCTAATGAAGGAATATAGCAAGAAAAGCAACAACAGTTTTCCTGTAAACCTGGTGCATGTTCAACCTTAAAGACCCACAACGTGAGTGGGAAGAGTGGACAAAGGTGGGGAACAAATGCGGAGGGGAACATATTCAAGAAACTTGTATAGCCAGGAGATACAATGCTACAAGGGCCACTGATGTATTGTAGTAATGCCATTGCACTGCTCCAACCTAGCACACTTCCCGCTGGTCTTTTCTGCACCTGATACTGTTCAGCTGAATGCTACTTCCTTGAATGTTGCATGGATGGTCAAGGTGTTCAGATTTGTGTTTCAGCTTTCTGCTTACAATATGTTGTTAATACCTTACGTAAGCTGGCCAGGGTCCCAATTGATGTGGGAAGTTCAGAGACATTTTCCAGGTTTGTATATCCCAGAGCCATGATATTCACTTTCTTGTTGACATTAATAACTTCTAAACAAATTAATTCATTGTATGTAGCCCATATATATATATAATCATTGTCACTCAGTCAATACGGTCCTGGCCTTCCATAGTCTAGAAAGGAATTTTTCTCAAAAGTCCTTCATAGAGAAGAGCATAATGGCTACTTGATATCCCTTGTACAGCGTCACTGCACACTTCAGTCTTTATAGTAACTTCTTCAGGAAGCCCTATGAGTCTAGATAAACAGCACCCACACAGCCTGATAAAGTCAATTAGTTTTTACATGTTCTTATACATTCATTTTAACTTCTCTCTTCCTTTGCTTCATCAGCTATAAAGATACACCTTCTGACTTCCCTCCAAATCTTTTTTTAAGGATTCAACACCATGGTAACCTAGGACACAAATATAAATTTGCTACATGAGTACTATAATCTTACACTTAAGTCTCTGTAGGAAATGTCAAACTCTTTTTTCAAAGCAATTTTCTAAAACAGTAATGTTAAATGCCTTGAAGAAACAAATTGTGCTCCAAATAAATATGCCATGTGAGATGCCTATAATTGTTGTTTAGCCTTTTCTAAGCTAGATCACAATTCACCTCCATGTTCTCAGGCTGAACATTTCTTGGGCCCAGGGCAACCTTTGCCCTTCATAACACCCTCATTTTCCAGTATTGGTGCTGTGGTCATTAACGTATGCTGAACCAAGTCTAAATCTTGTTCTTTAGCATACCTGACACAGATGGCCGTTTATCTGCATTTGTAATAGACAGCAACTCTACCCCTTTTCCTGCTCTCTAATGGGCCTTTCATTAGTCTGCCCCAACCTCTGTTCTTCTGAACTCTGGCTTCTCCTATTTAAGCGGTTTTGCCTACTGCTCCATTTTCAGCAAGTTTTCTGTAAGCTTGAGTTTCGACATCTAGTGGCGGTGACTTGCCTTACTTTTGTGTTCATTTTGAAAATTTATTCTGGAGCTGAAATTATGTTTTCCCAGGTTAAGTAACTCTTTGAAGCTGGGGGATTATTCTCATACTTGTTGCAACTGATCAAAATTTGGTGACTTCTAATCCAAGACTTTCAGTTCTTGGTTGGATATCATAGCTTCACACATTTGATCCACTCTCACCTCATCTACTTCCTGAAGTTTTGTGGCTCCCCCTTTCCTCAGTTTCTGTAAACAGAAATTACCAAAAAAAAAAAAAAGCTTTTCCACCTAAATGAAAAAAAAATGGCAGAATGGATGAACTTAGCATGACCTTGATGTCATATTGTGTCCTACCATCAAAAACTTGTTTCCATGGTCTTTGTTAATATTCATGCCATGTGATTTCAGGATTCACATTCAGGATGTTTTGTTTTGTTTTGCTTTTCAGACTCTGAATTAAGTCCCCAAACTACCCCATAGTGTTTTCTAGCAGTTTGTGCCCTCTTTTTTTCTAACTCAATGGTACATCAATACTGTAATAATTGAATCACACAACTGGTCAAGACTTCCCAGGGTTCTTCCTGAGGGTGACTTGGAATATTTCCTGAAAATAATTTTCATAAGGCCTATGGTTCAGGAGACACAGGTCCAGTTCCATGCTCTGATAAATGTATAAGACCTTTTATCATTTATAGCTGCTCTTGGTCCTATAAACGGCTATTCCTCCTAGATAAGTCATGATAATATATCTTCAGGTACTTCTTTTATGATTAAAGTATTTTACTTCTATGTAGTATCCCTGGGCAAGTCACTTTACCTCTGCCTGTCTCCATGTCCTAAACTATAAAATAGTAATAATAACAGCACCCATCTCACAGGGTTGTTGTTAGGATCAAATGAGATAATATTTCTAAAGCAACAAAAAAGTGCTTAGCACAGCACCTGGAACATAGTAGGCACTTTATACATGCTTATTCCCTTCCTCTTCCCTTTCCTCTTCTTTTTTTTCCCTTCTCTTCCCTTTCATTCACTTCCTGAGGCCTAGTAATCAGGTTCTAAGTACTGTCAGCAATTTTTACTATATTGGGAATTTTAGAATGGTTACTTATTCAGTATACTAAGATATGTGATTGAATTGATTTGGGTGTTTCCTCTAGAAATGCCAATGACAACCCATTCATGTCTCTTATATCCTACATTACTCTGATTCTTGATCTCCCTGGTAAATTTGACTGGTTGCTGTTCAGCTGGATATTTATTGGATAGACAAATCATTTCTGAGAGATTCCACTCTTCTGAAGGCTGTTGTGCTGACTGTGTACCTGGGAAGCTTCTCTCTGGCTTCAGCCACTGGCTCCCTCTCATCATAGATTATCTCTTACTCAAGAGTAGACATTGTTGGACTTCTGCTTCTGGGAGCCAAGATGGTGGAGTAAAAATGGTAGTCTCTCTCACCCTCCCCTATCAACATCTGAAAACCCAGAAAATATCACCCCAGAAAAAACTCTGGAACAGCTGAACCAGAAGAAAGATGGGGTACAGCAGTGCAGTAGCCCAGGTAGCTAGAGGGATTAACGGGAAAGGCCCCTCCTACCCTGGGGGAAGGGGAGCAGTATGAAACAGGAGTCACCCAGCCAGCTAGTGGAAAGAGCCACTTTAGCACACCAGGAGAAAATTCTAGTGCCTTGGCATTCTACAGCAAACGGGTCTCCCAGTGCCTCAGCAAAAATAAGGGAAGCAGCACTACAAAGGGCCCCAGGCAGAGAGACACCCTGCAACATCCATCTGAAGGGAACTGAAGAAAGCAAAAGGAAAGGAAAAGCAGGCAACATAGAGTTGCCTGAAAGTTACAGCCTTGCTGACTCCAGCCCAACACCAGGTAAGCTGTCAGAACCATACAGCCTCCAACTGCCAACATAAGAGGCCCCAGCACACAAAGCCAGTGACCAAGACCTAGGCTCCCAACAAAAGAAGCTTGGATCAGTGCCCTCTGCTCCCCAGAAGGAGAGCTTAATCTCTTTAAAGGCCATGGAATAAAGAAACACCATGAAGGAAAGTACCATACATTCATATTATGAGAAGAGTGATGACCAAGACAGAAATTCTGAAGAGGACAACACTGTCATCAAACCCACATCTGCAAAATCAAAAGGGAATATGAACTGGTCTGAAACCCAAAAAGCCTTCTTAGAAGAACTCAAGAAGGACTTTAAAAGTCAAATGAGAGAGGTAGAGGAGTCCTTTAAAAGTACAATTGGCCAATTGGAAAAAAAGTACACTGAACAAAACAAGTTCCTAAAACACACAATTGGCCAACTGGAAAAAAAGTACACTGAAGAAAACAAATCCCTTAAAAATACAATTGGCCAACTGGAAAAGAAGTACACTGAAGAAAATAAACCCCTTAAAAATACAATTGACCAATTGGAGAAGAAAGTATAAAATCTAACAGATAAAAAACAATATGTTAAAAATTAGAATTGAGCAAATGGAAACCAATGACTCTATGAGAGAGTAAGAATCATTCAAACAGAAACAAAAAAAATGAAAAAATAGATGAAAACGTAAAATACCTCATGGGTAAAACAGCTGTCCTGAAAAATCGAATGCAGGAGAGACAATTTAAAAATTATAGGCCTACCTGAAAGTCATGATGAAAAAAAGAGCCTGAAAAATATCCTTCAGAAAATCATAAAGGAAAACTGCCCTGAAGTCCTAGAACCTGAAGGTAAAATAATGGTAGAAAGAATCTACCACTCCCCATCTGAAAGAGATCCCAAATTGAAAACTCCAAGGAATATAATAGCTAAATTCCAAAATTACCAGATTAAAGAGAAATTACTGCAAGCAGTCAGAAAGAAACAATTTAAATATCATGGAACCACAGTCAGGATTACACAGGACCTAGCAGCCTCTACACTAAAAGAGCGTAGGGCACGGAACATGATATTCCATAAGACAAAGGAGGTTGGAATGCAGACAAGGATTAACTACCCAGCAAAAATGAGTGTGATCTTTCAGGGAAGGAGATGGATATTCAATGAAATAGGGGACCTCCAAACATTCCTGATAAAAAGACCAGAGCTCAACAAAAAATTTGATCTTCAAGTACAAGATTCAAGAGAGACATAAAAAGGTAAATGGGACAGAAAGATACAATATGTTGTCAATAAGGGCAAACTGTTTAGATCCCTACAAGGGAAGATGACACTTACAACTCTTGAGAACTGTATTGTTATTATACCACGTTAAAGGAGTATACATAAAGGGGGTGGATATAAGTTGACTTTGATGTAATGATGAAAAAAAAATAATCAAGTGGGTTAAATGGATCCAAGTAAGTGGATTAGTCTGAGCTAAGAAAATGTACTGAGAAAGGAGGAGGCAGACAAGAGTAAATTACATTACAGGAAAACACACAAAAACTTATTAGAGCAGAGGTAAAGAAGTGAGGGAGATGAGCATTGTTTGAACCTTACTCTCATCAGATTTGGCTCAAGAAGGGAATAACATAATCAGTTAGGTATAGAAATCTCACTTGCATTATAGGTAGTAGGAGGGGAAAGGGGAAAGAAAAGGGAGGGGGGATAGAAGGGAGGGAAGAAGCAGTAAGGGTAAAGGGGAAGAAAAGGGAAAGGGATAATAGAAGGTAGGTGGGACCTAAGAAGGCGCTGGTCAAAAGCAAAACACTAGTGGGGGGGGAAGGAGGAAGGAGAAAGAAATGCATAAACGGGGGGGGAAAGGATGGAGAAAAAGACACAGATAGTAATCATAACTGTAAATGTGAATGGGATGAACTCTCCCATAAAATGGAAGTATATAGCAGATTGGATTGAAAACCATAATCCTGCAATATGTTGTTTACAGGGAACACATTTGAAAAAGAGTGACACATACAGGGTAAAAGTAAAAGGCTGGAGCAAAATATATTATGCTTCAGCTGAAGTAAAAAAAGCAGGGGTAGCAATCCTGATCTTAGACAAAAGCAAAAGCAAAAATAGATCTTATCAAAAGAGATAAGGAAGGAAACTACATCCTGCTAAAAGGCACCATAGACAATGAAGTAATATCATTACTAAACATATATGCACCAAATGGTATAGCATCCCAGATTCTTAGAGGAGAAGTTCAGGGAGTTACAGGAATAAATAGATGGCAAAACTATACTAGTGGGGGACCTCAACCTCCCCTTCTCTGAACTAGATAAATCTAACCACAAAATAAACAAGAAAGAAGTTAAGGAGGTGAATAGAACATTAGAAAAGTTAGGTATGATAGACAGGTGGAGGAAACTGAATGGGGATAGAAAGGAATATACTTTTCTCTCAGTGGTACATGGCACATTCACAAAAATTGACCATGTACTAGGGCATAAAAACCTCACAATCCAATGCAGAAAGACAGAAATATTAAATGCATCCTTTTCAGATCATGATGCAATAAAAATTATATGTAATATAGGACCATGGAAAGAGAGATTAAAAAATAATTGGAAACCAAATAATCTAATCCTAAAAAATGATTGGGTCAAACAACAAATCACAGAAACAATCAATAATTTCATTCAAGAGACTGACAATAATGAGACAACATACCAAAACTTGTGGGATGTAGCCAAAGCAGTCCTTAGGGGAAGTTTTATATCTCTAAATGCTTACATAAATAAAATAGAAAAAGAGGAGATCAATGAATTGGACATACAACTAAAAAAACTAGAAAAAGAACAAATTAAAAATCCTCAATTAAACAACAAATTAGAAGTATTGAAAACCAAAGGAAAAATTAAGAAAATTGAAATTAAGAAAACTATTGAACTAATAAATAAAACTAAGTGCTGGTTTTATGAAAAAATCAATAAAATACATAAACCTTTGGTCAATCTAATAAAAAAAAAGAAAGAAGAAAACCAAATTACTTGTATCAAGAATGAAATGGGTGAAACTACCACCAAGGAACAGGAAATTAAAACAACAATTAGGAATTGTTTTGCCCAACTATATGCCAAAACATTTGACAATCTTAGTGAAATGGATATATATTTACAAAAATATAAATTGCCCAGATTAACAGAAGAGGAAGTAAAATACTTAAATAACCCCATCTCAGAAAAAGAAATTGAACACATCATTGATGAACTCCCTAGAAAAAAATCTCCAGGACCAGATGGATTTACATGCAAATTCTATCAAACATTTAAAGAACAATTAATTCCAATACTATACAGACTATTTGGGAAAATAGGTAAAGAAGGAATCTTACCAAATTCTTTTTATGATACAAATATGGTGCTGATACCTAAACCAGGAAGAGTCAAAACAGAAAAAGAAAATTATAGATCAATTTCTCTAATGAATATAGATGCAAAAACTTTAAACAAAATACTAGCAAATAGATTACAGCAACTTATCACAAGAATAATACACTATGACCAGGTAGGATTTATACCAGGAATGCAGGGCTGGCTCAATATAAGGAAAACTATCAGCATAATCCATCATATCAACACCAAAACTAACAGAAACCACATGATCATCTCAATAGATGCAGAAAAATCATTTGACAAAATACAACACCCATTCCTATTAAAAACACTAGAGAGCATAGGTATAAATGGAGTCTTCCTTAAAATAATAAATAGTATCTATCTAAAACCTTCAGTAAGCGTAATATGTAATGGGGAGAAGCTAAAAGCATTTCCAATAAGATTGGGGGTGAAACAAGGATGTCCATTATCACCACTGTTATTTAACATTGTACTGGAAACGTTAGCTTTAGCAATAAGAGAAGAAAAAGACATTAAAGGCATTAGAATAAGCAAAGAAGAAACTAAGCTATCACTCTTTGCAGATGACATGATGTTATACTTAGAGAATCCCAGAGAATCAAGTAAAAAACTACTTGAAATAATAAACAACTTTAGCAAAGTTGCAGACTATAAAATAAACCCACATAAATCATCGGCATTTCTATGTATTACCAACAAAGCCCAACAGCAAGAGATAGAAAGAGAAATTCCATTTAAACTTACTGTAGACATTATAAAATATTTAGGAGTCTACCTCCCAGAACAAACCCAGGAACTCTATGAACACAATTACAAAACACTTTTCATGAAAATAGAATCAGATCTAAATAATTGGAAAAACATTAGTTGCTCATGGGTAGGCCGAGCTAACATAATAAAAATGACAATTCTACCTAAGGTAATTTACTTATTCAGTGCCATACCAATCAAACTACCAAAAAATTATTTTATAGAGTTAGAAAAAATAATAACAAGATTCATTTGGAAGAACAAAAGGTCCAGAATATCAAGAGAACTAATGAAAAGAAATGCAGGGGAAGGTGGCCTAGCCATTCCAGATCTTAAATTGTATCATAAAGCAGCAATCATCAAAACTGCTTGGTACTGGCTAAGAAATAGAGTGGTGGATCAGTGGAATAGGTTAAGTATGCAAAACACAGTAGTCAATGACTATAGTAATATATTATTTGATAAACCCTAAGACCCCAGCTTCTGGGATAAGAACCCACTCTTTGAAAAAAAACTGCTGGGAAAACTGGAAAAGAGTATGGCAAAAACTAGGCATAGACCAAAATCTCACACTATATACCAAAATAAAGTCAAAATGGGTTCATGATTTAGATATAAAGGCTGATACTATAAGCAAACTGGGAGAGCAAGGAATAGTTTACCTGTCAGATCTATGGAGAACAGAAGAATTCATGACCAAACAGGAGACAGAGAACATTACGAAAAGCAAAATAGATAATTTTGATTACATTAAATTGAAAAGTTTTTGCACAAACAAAGCCAATGCAATTAAGATTAGAAGGAAGGAAGAAAATTGGGAAAGGATTTTTATGACCAGTCTCTCTGACAAGGTTCTCATTTCTAAAATATATAGAGAAGTAAGTTAAATTTATAAGAATACAAGTCATTCCCCAGTTGATAAATGGTCAAAGGATATGAACAGACAGTTCTCAGATGAAGAAATTAAAGCCATATATAGTCATATGAAAAAATGCTCTAAATCACTATTGATTAGAGAAATGCAAATCAAAACATCTCTGAGGTACCACATCACACCTATCAGAATGGCCAACATGACAAAACAGGAAAATGATAAATGTTGGAGAAGATGTGGGAAAATTGGAACACTAATGCATTGTTGGTGGAGTTGGGAATGATCCAACCATTTTGGAGAGCAATTTGGAACTATGCCCAAAGGACTATAAAAATGTGCATACCCTTTGACCCAGCAATAGCGCTTCTAGGGCTATATCCCAAAGAGATCACACAAATGGGAAAAGGACCTACATGTACAAAAATATTCATAGCAGCTCTTTTTGTGGTGGCAAAGAATTGGAAATTGAGAGGATGCCCATCAATTGGGGAATGGCTGAGCAAGTTGTGGTATATGAATGTGATGGAATACTACTGTGCTATAAGAAATGATGAACAGGCTGACTTAAGGAAAACCTGGAAAGACTTGTATGGTCTGATGCTGAGTGAAGTGAGCAGAACCAAGAGAACATTGTACACAATAACAGCCATGTTGTGTGATGACTAATATTGATAAACTTAACCCTTCCTGGCAATACAAGGATCTAAGACATCTCCAGAGGCCTTGTGATGGAAAATTCTATCCACATCCAAAGAAAGAACTATGGAAGCTGAATTGTTATTTTTTTCTCTTCTGTTGAGTTTTGTTTCCTCTTTCTGATGGTTCCTCCTATTGGTTTCAATTTCTACTTACAACATCAATAATGTGAAAATATATTTAATATGAATTCAAATGTATAGCCTATATCAGATTATGTGTCATTTTGGGGAGAGTGGTGAGGAGGAAGGGGGAGAAAAATTTTAATCTGAAAAGCATATGGAAGTGCTTATTGATAAATCAAAATAAATTAATAAAAAAAGAGTAGACATTGTCATGGTCTCTTAATATAAATATTATCATAGCTTTTACTTTTTTGTGACAGTTTTTTTTTAAAGCAGAAACCCTTACTTTGGACCTGTAAAAACCCTTCTTTCAGGTCTCCCTTTCTTGTTCCTTTCAGAAACTTGGCTAAATCTCTCAACCTCAACCCAGGCATCAAGTTCTTTAAAACATAGAGCAGGGCTCTCACCACTAGCTAATATACACCTGCTTAATCTTTTCTTTGTACAGTTCTTTTTGTCTTGGTTCCCTCTGTCAGAGACTTCACCTTACCTCAGTTTGAGCATTCTACATGCCTTCCCCTTTTAATATACATAGGCTAGAAAACAAGGCAGTCAGTGATCATTTATCATCAAACTAGCAAAAAGCTAGAGAAGGGAGTAGAGCCCCCCAATTTTAAAAACCTAAGTTTCTTTTGTTCTCCCAATTTGATGAATGAGAAGGGTAAATGTCTAGAAACAAAGCTAAGCCCAGTGGTCAATGACATTTTCTTTTACCTTCTTAGCTATAATGCTTTTCTGTCCCTTTCTTTTTTATATGCAGCTAGCCAAAACTCAAGAGGTATTTTGAGGCACACCTTTACATCCAAAAATAAAAACACAAGCAATTATTCCTTGAGGAACCACCTTTTTATCTTATTTTTAGGAACTCCTATATCACAGCCCCTTTTCTCATCCTTCTCTCTCAAAACTGTCATGCTGACAAGAATGGTCTCTAAGTCTCTGACATTATCTCCAAGTTTATTGGTAAACATGGGTAAAAGCATGATTACTCTGAAGTTATAAAAATGTCTCTGATTTCAATCTTCTTATACCTTCCATTTTGTTAGAGCAGAGTTATTCTGTAAAACTCACATTTGGGTCACTTTAATATTAGTTGAGCTTTATCTTTGCATACCATTCAAGGAACTGTCACAGGGAAGAAAAAAAAAATTCTTATGGCACATTTGGCTGTGTTTCCCATACATTTAATTCCTAGTATATAAACACAAATCCAATACTGTCTCTTCAAATATATGACCGCAGTTTATTTAAAAGGAAATATTGAGGGATATTTATCAGTCAGTCAGTCAACAAGTATTTATCAAGTGCCAAGTGTGTATACACACACACACACACACATCACTGAACATATATATCACTGAATTATATGTATGTGTATTTAAATATAAACACACACATATATCACTGAAGTAGGTGCTTGTAAATATGGGATTTGAATGTTGTTAAATATGCCAGAATGATACTTATATATCCTGGCAGATACCTCAACGATATGGAAGATATTGTTTTCACCAAAAACTTTTCTATCTAATGGGAGCAGTAATAATAATTAATTATTAATTATTAATTGTATGTACCCTGAATAGCTTTTGTGAGAGAGACCCAAGGCCTGGTTAAATTTTGTTTGTCAAAAGTAATTCAGACTATTCACTGGAAAGTCCAATACTGAAGCTGAAGCTTAAATACTTTGGCTACATGAGAAGACAAGATTCATTGGAAAAGACCCTGATGTTGGGAAAGACTGAAGGATAAAGAAGGGATAACAGAGGATGAGATGGATAGATGGTGTCATGGAAACAACAAACATGAACTTGGATAGACTTTGAGAGATAGTAGAGGCCAGAAGGGCCTGGAATGCCAAAGTCCATGATGTCATGAAGAGTTGGATATGATTGAATGACTCAACAACAACAACAATCCTTGGTTTACAATTTGTTGTCACCCTCACCCTTACAGTGATGTGATATTTGCCTGTTCATAAGTAACTATGGACATAATTTTATTCTGGAAGGTAGACCTCTGGAAGAATTGTATCTCTAAGAACAGTCCTCCATTACCATCTTAGCCTTGCTTCCTTCTAGTGTGGGAAAATCATTTAAGCTTTCTGAACTTTAATTTTCCCTTCTATGAAGAATGACATCAAAAGGTTATGGACTTTAGCTCAAAGAGGTGATATCAGCCTAGAATTGTTTTTAGTAGGGAAAATTGACCCAGTGGATATCATGCTAGATATTTTAGAAACAAAGAATGAAATCAAAGAAAAAGATAGAGAATTGATAACATCACATGTCAAATTCTTCCTCTAGTCTCTTTCTGCAATCTTTTATCTTTTACTATGTCTTCTTTTTCCTATTCTAAATCCTTTGAGATGTTTCTTTTTTCCTGCAATTCCTGGCTAATCCAACACAAAACAAAAGATACGGTAGGGGAAAAGACAGGAATTTAATTAGCACCTACTCTTCAGTTTCCACCTGTTGTTCTCAGTTCTGCCATCTGTGATCAAGTGGAAATAGTCTAAGAAATTTTCCACATCATAGTCCTTCAAATCCTTTAAGATAACTGTCATTGTCCTTCTAAATCTTCTCTAATCTAAATATTCTATATTTCATTTTGGTTGAATGAAATATGGAATATTTTGTCCAGATTTCATCTATTTCATCTCTTCTGTTAATGTCTTGAATAAGACCTATGGGTAGAAGCTGAACACTGAGCACAGGAAACTTCTCATAGTGAATAGATGGACAAGAAGTGGCCATGTTAGAGAAAAGTCCTAGAACAATCCTTGTGCTGTATACCTTGTGACCAGTTCAATCCTCAGGATGAGCTACAAGCCACACACCATATTTTTAGAATATTCTTCTCTTTAGCAACTTGAGTGAATTGAACTCTTCCTACTCCTTCACTCTGACAAGGATCTCAACTTACAAATATAGATGTATTCATTATAAAATAAATAATATTTAATTGAGGAATGGTGAAGAGGAGATGAAGCTATGAGTAGCATTTGGTAGAAGCCTACAATGCATTAGATTCTGGTTACACCAGCTTGACTGAGAACAGGTATGAAAGAAATTCTCCTACTGTGCCCATATTCCCATAGCAGCACAGAAACTACAAATATCTCCTAACTCCTGCTGTTAATGTAAAGTACAACAAATCTTTAAATCCCCCTGGGGTTAGAGCTTTGTGGTGGGCACTGGATAAGGTACACAGTTTAGATGAAAGGTGATTCCTACCCTCAAGAAGCTATTCTTGCCTGTGTATTTGATAGAGAATGAATATCTGAACCAATTCTGGGAAATTCCCTGGCCCTTGCAAGCAGAAAATCTTGTTGCCCTAAGGTCAAACCATCTGTGGGTGCCAAAGGAGTGACTACTTTTTAAAGAAAGAAACATAAGGCAGATAAAACCATAAATACAGAAATGTTTCTATGAAAACAAAGAAGTCACTGACAAAGTGATATTCATTTTATGAAATTTGTCATACAGACTATGTTTCAACAACTTAATCTTCTATGCTCATTTTCTATAATAATCATCTCTACAGGGAATTCTCAAAGAGAAAACTCCATCTAGTAGTGTGCATTAGCAGTTATTCTACAACTTATAGCCTTGGAGAATTGACTGAGACAAGTAATAACTCAAATGATTTGTTTGGGGTCAAAGGTGAACCCAGGTCTTCCTGGCTGAGTCCAGTTTGGTATTGGCCGTGCTAGTCTGCCTCTACTCATCTTGGCAGTTATCTTTTAGGTTTTGCTTCATTTTCTTTGTACAACTTCTTTACCTAAGCAATAAAACTGAGGAAGAAGAAATCATGTTAAATTACCACCTTTTCATGTATTTAAAGAAAATAACAAAATTCACAATTTAAATTTTAAAAAATGATAAGGTCTGAAACATTTTAAAATGAAATATATATGTATGTATATATATACACATATGTACACATACATACATACACACATATGCATACATACATACATACACACACACATACATATATATATATATACTGAGTTATTCCAGGAATATGAAAACAAAAAATCAACTGATTAAGGTGCAGAAAACATTAAAGGAAAAACAATTATTAGACTCAACAACTCTTAATATCTGAACAAAACAAAAGAAAAAATAATAAAAATAATGCAAAATTTTCAAGTACAGTCTCCCTAATGTAATAACAAATTAAAGCAATGAACTCTGAGCACAGGGAAATATTGGACTAGTCATGAATACTTCTATTCACAGCCTATGCCGTACAATGAAATATCCTACTTAATATCCTACTTCCCCTTGTCTTTTGATGTTTTTAACAGTAAGGTTTGACAAAGAAAGATCATGTAAGTGTGCAAGATTTAGATGTGAAAGGGGCCTTAGAAGTAATTTATCCTCTAACTCTCCTTTTATCAAAGCAGTTGAGGTGTAGCCAGGTCAAGTGATTTTCCTGAGATTACAAAGGTAAGCAAAACCATGCTTGAAATAAATTTGTTTTGGTTTGTATTTGGTTAGTGATTACACTCTGCTAGAAGAGGGTAAGAATAGAGCCTGGATCTATCTGCACTCTTTTGTTTGTTTGTTTGTTTGTTTGTTTTGTTTTGTTTTGTGTGGTTTTTTTTGTTTGTTGAAATAGCTAATTCATGAAGGATACGCAGACTGATGAAACATTGAAATGGTATTTATATGGTTTGTTACATGGCTCTGAGTTCTCAACCTTGAAGAGAGACTGATATTTGCATCTAAGGATATAAAAATGGTTGCAGGCTATCAGCTGAGCTTTCAAACTAACCTCCTTTCTTCCTACTCTGGATCTGCCCAGCCTTTGTTAAAAGAGTTAGTGAATAGCATATGTTCTGGCTTTTTCTTCTCTTTTTTTAATTGCTTAAAACTTGTTGATGGCAGCTTTTTTTTTTCTTTCTAAGACAATAAACACAGGAAATTGTTATCACTAGATTTCCCCCCTCTTTCTAAGATAATAAGAGTGAGTGAATACTCTTATTACAGAAATATAATTATGTAAATCCTCATATAGATTTCTGTTTATTTGTTAAAATTTGTTCAAATAAATATTTATATAAGAGGAGGTTGATGGATTTACTAAATCAAAATATTCTAAGTGATTATTCTAAGTGATATGATGTCCTGTTAACTAGGTGAAAATAATCAATCTCAAAAGTAAGATTTACTTTCAATCAATCAATCAGATGCAGCCTCAAGATGAAGATCAGAAAGTTCTTGGAACTGAAGTGACATTACACAAAAAATGTTGTTCTAATACACTAAGGAAATTTTGTTATGCTCTAAAGGATCAGTTATAAATTGTCAAGCTAATTAGTATGAGTCAATATAGAGATGAGAACATGCTTGGTATTCAAGGTAAAACTTCTAAGCAAAATTGTTGGGAATAGAGGATGGGTATAGAAGAGACCTGGGCTTCAGCCTTGGCCTAGATTCCCTTCCTGTCCTACCCTTTGACTAAAGAATGGCCTTGAGAGCTTTAAAGAGTCTGTAGGACTTCCAATCTTCCCATCAGTATCCTAGCAGTACCTCTGGGTCAGCTGATGACAATATTGTTACTGGAAGCCAAAGGCAAGGTGAATGTCTCCACAAGGAGCCCAGCAAAGAAATGACACTGTACTCAAAGGGAACTTCTTGTGAACTCCATGAATAGGAGAAAAGGACTTCCGATAACCATGAACACTAGTTATTTCTTTACTACATGTGTTTTCTAAGTCCTTTCCCCTAAACTCTGTGTTCATTTGTGGGAGACTGTGTCAGAGTTTTGGAGATGTTTTATACTGACTAA
Source organism: Vombatus ursinus (assembly GCF_900497805.2). Lineage (NCBI taxonomy): Eukaryota > Metazoa > Chordata > Mammalia > Diprotodontia > Vombatidae > Vombatus > Vombatus ursinus. The sequence continues at coordinate 13,368,073 of NW_020950239.1, read as the reverse complement.
ATAACCTCATTCTAAAACATACTTAAGATTGGCCAACTAACTGTGTACCCCTGGGCAAGTCACTTAACCCCAATTGCCTAAAAATAAAAAATAAAAAATAAACTTTAAAAAAAAAGATTGATCAACTAAAATAATCTTATAGGAAAGCATATCAGTGGGGACATGAGCGAATGACATTAAAAGATAACCCTTGTGATTCCTCATGGGTAGTCCAAGACCTCTGAAGGGGAGTTATAGCATTGATCTAGGGTCATAGATTCCTCTGTAAGAGTGGGAATTGGAATAAAGATCCTCAGAATCTGGATGAGTTACACTTCCTTTATCTTAAATGACAATTCTGCTTATATAAAATTTAAAAAGTGTTTATCTAAACAAAACCAATGTAGAACAATAACAAGGGTGGGATATTTCTCTTTTCACTCTCTTCTTAACTCTCTGATGTTTTCTGACCTCAACATTGATCCATCACATATCTCTCCAAAGTTAACAATGATCTCTTAATCACCAAATATCATGGTCTTTTCTTACTCTGAAGCTTTTCAGACTGTCAATCACCTTCTGTCCAGGATTTCATCACCCTACTCTTTCTTGGTTCACCTTCCCATCTGAACCACTCCTTCTTAGCCTTCTTGCTGAATCTTCATCCAAACAATTCATTTAACTTTAGACATCCCACCTTCTTCTGTGATGCGTCTTCTTCTCTTCTATACTATTTCAATTGGTCACTTCATCAGCTTGCATAGATTCAGTTATCATTTCTATGTCAATGATTCCTTGATTTACTTGTGAAATCCTAACCTCTCTGCTGACTTGCGGTTCCCTATTTATTTAGCTGTCTATTGGACAGCTCAATTTGGATGTCCTGTAGAATCATAAGCTCAATATCTCCCAAAATGATATCATTACCTACTCCCCATTCCCTTTTCCTAATATTTTCTTTTATCATTGAGGTAATTTCAATCCTCCCAGTCAACTAGGTTCACAGCCAAATTGACTTCCATGAAAAACTTCATGTTCTCAACTCTCATTTTTCCAAGTCCTTTTGATTCTACTTTCATAATATCCCTTGCATATGCCATTTTCTTTATTCTAATGTTACCATCCCACTGATCCAGGTCCTCATCACCTCATGCCTAGATTATTTCAATAACCTTCTGGTTGGTCTCTTTTCCACAAGTCTTTTTGTGGGAATTAATATTTTACTATTTATACAAAAAGCTTATGTGATATTAGAATCAATTATTATTTTAATGTTTGATGGGATTTACTTATAAATACATTAGGTGCTGGTGTTTTTCTTTGGGAGTTCATTTTTGGTTCATTCAATTTATTTTTTCTGAGCTGTGTTATTTAAATTCTCTAATTCTTGTTCGGTTAACCTGGGTTTTTAAATATTTCTGTAAATATTCATTCCATTTAAATTGTCAATTTTTTGACATGTAATTGGGCAAAATAGTGTCAAATAATTTCTGTTATTTATTCTTAATTTGTTGTGACTTCTATTTTTATTTTATTTTACTTTTTGATACTGGTAATTTGATTTTACTCTTTCTAAATAAGTTAATTAAGCTTTATTTAAAAAATATTTTATTTATTAATTCAAAGGATTTTTTGCTTTCAATTTTGGCTAACTCCTCTGCTCTCTAGCATTTTAATTTTGAATTTTTGAATTTTTTTATCTTTTACTTTTCTAGTTTTTTGGCCAAATGTTTAACATATCGGGCTTTCCTTTTTCTCTTTTGTTAATAAAAGTGTTTACAGATAACTTTTTTTTGATAAGTACCTTTTGGGTTGCATCTGACAAATCTGGATATGTTGTATCAGTGTTCTAATTATTTTAAGACAATTGTCTACAGTTTCTGTCCCTTATTCTTTAACTCACCAATTACTCCAGATTAAGTAAATTAATTTCCAATTAATTTTAAGCCTTTCTTCAATGGCCTATTATTTAATATATTTTTATTGCATTTTGGTCAATAAAGGAAGTGATTAATATTTCTGACTTTCTTTTGCATTTGTTTGTGACATTACTCTTTTTTAAAAAATCAAATCCACAGTCAGCTTTTTGAAACATATCATTCATAGCTAAGAATTATTCCTCTTCCTCTTCAATAATCACTAGACTTCTATCATGTCCAGTTTTTCTAAAATTTTATTCAGGTTTTTACTTTTGTTGTTATTGCATATGTATTGGGTTGGTATTTGAATTGTATAGGTTTGAAAAAGTTATATTAATTTCTTTCTATAACTTTTAAAAAAATTTCCTTTTTATACTACATTTTATACCCACATATACATATATTAGCACATAAACATATATACATGTATATATAATATTTGATATCTATTCATTTTTACCATAATTTACCATTTAATCACCTTTTACCACAATGCATTTTCAATGAATATCCTTTTTTAGTAATATATTCTTTATTTTTCTCAATTAAATGTAAACAAATTTTTAACATTCATTTTCTAAAATTTTGAATTGCAAATTCTTTCCCACCTTCTTTACTCCCCTCCACATTCTTAGAAAAGGCAAGTAATTTAATATAGATCATACATGTGCCATCAGGTAAAACATTTATGCATTAGCCATGTTGCAAAAGAAAACACAAATATTAAACCATAAAGTTAAAAAAAACCTTCAATCTAGATTCAGAATCCTCTTTCTCAGGAGGTGAAAAGCATTTTTTATTATAGTCTTTGGGAATTGATTTGGATCATTGTATTGCTGAGAATAGCTGAGTCACTCACAGTTGATACAATATTGCTATTACTATGTACAATATTCTTCTAGTTCTGCTCATTTTATTTTGCATCAGTTCCTGTAAGTCTTCACGGGCTTTTCTGAAAACATACTGCTCATCATTTCTTATAACAATATAATTCCATCCCAATCATATACCACAACTTATGCAGCCATTCCCCAATTGATAGGCATTCCCTTTATTTCTAATTATTTGCCACCACAAAAAGAGCTGATAGATAGATAGATACAGATAGATAGATGTATGTTTGTATCTATGTATATTTGTGCATATAGGTCCTTCTCCTTTTTCTTCAATCTCTTTGAGATACAGATCTAGTAATGATATTGTTGGGTCAAAAGGTACCATAGTTATATAGTTTTTTAGGCATAGTCCCAAATTGCTCTTCAGATTAGTTGGATCAGTTAACAATTCCATCAATAATACATCAGCAACCCTATTTTTCAGCATCTCTTCCAATATTTGTCATTTTTCTTATCTGTCATTTTAGCCAATCTGACGGGAGTGAGGTGGTACCTTAGAGTTGTTTTAATTTTCATTACTCTAAACAATAGTGATTTAGAGCATCTTTATATGATTATAGATAGCTTTGATTTCTTTTGAAAACTGCCCGTTCATATTCCTTGCCCATCTATCAAATCAGGAAATGACTTTTATTCTTGTAAATTTGACTCAGTTCTCTATAGATTTGTGAAATGAGGCCTTTATCAGAGAAATTTACTATTAATCCCCCCCCCCAAGTTTCCTGCTTTGCTTCTATTCTTGGCTGCATTGCTTTGTTTGTGCAAAACTTTTTTTTTAATTTAATGTAATCAAAAATCTCTATTTTTATATCCTGTAATGCTCTCTATCTCATTTAGTAATAAATTCTTTCCTTATCCATAAATCTAACACATAAAATAATGCATTCTTCTCTAATTTGCTTCTGATATCACCCTTTGTCTAAATCACACTGCGTTTTGATCTTACTTCAGTATTTTGTATGAGATGTTGGTCTATAACTAGTTTCTGCCTAATTTCTTTCCAGTTTTCCCAGCAACCTTTGTCAAATAGTGATTTCTCGTCCCTAAATCCTGCATCTTTGTGTTTATCAAACACTAGATTTACTACAGTCATGTACAACTGTGTGTTATGTACTTAATCTATTCCACTGATCTACCACTCTATTTCTTGGTCAGAACCAGGTTGTTTTAATGAGTACCACTTTAGAGTTTAGTTTCAGAACTGCTACTGTTAAGTCACCTTCCTTCATATTTTTTTTCATTGATTCCTTTGATATTCTGACCTTTTTTCTTCCAGATGAAATTTATTGCAAGTTTTTCTAACTATTAAATAACATATTGGTAATTTGATTGGTATGACACTAAATAAGTAAATTAATTTGGGTAGAGTTGTCATTTTTATTATGCTGGCTTGACCTATCCATGAGCAATTAATATTTCTCCAATTATTTAGATCTGATTTTATTTGCATGAAAAGTGTTTTGTAATTGTGTTCATACAGTTCCTAGTTTTGTCTTGGCAGATAGACTCCAAGGTATTTTATATTGTCTACATTTTATGTGGAATTGCTTTTTCTATCTCTTGCTTTGTTGGTAATATATAGAAATGCTGATGATGTATATGGGTTTATTTTAAATCCCACTACTTCACTAAACTTGTTAATGATTTCAACTAGTTTTTTAAATTGATTCCCTAGGATTCTTTAAGTATGCCATCACATCATGTGTAAAGAGAGATAGTTTTGTTTCCTCATTGCCTATTCTAATTCCTTCAATTTATTTTTCTTCTCTTATCATTATAGCTAGAATTTCTAGTACAGTATTGAATAATAGTGGTGATAATGCTTCATCTCTGATCTTATTTGGAAGGCTTCTACCTTAGCTCCATTACAAATAATGCTTGCTAATGGTTTTAGATACATACTAGTTGTCATTTTAAGGAGAGCTCCATTAATTCCTATGATTTCCAGTGTTTTTTTTAATATGAATATGTACTTTATCTTGTCAAAAAACCTTTTTTTTCTACATCTATTGAGATAATCATATCATTTTTGTTGATTGTTTTTACTGATGTGGTCAATTATACTGATAGTTTTCCTAATACTGAACCAGCTCTGTGTCCGTGGCATAAATCTCACCTTAAATAATATATGATCTTTGTGATATATTGCTGCAATTTCCTTACTAGTATTTTATTTAATGTTTTTATATCAATATTCATTAGGGAAATTGGTCTATAGTTTTCTCTCTGTTTTTACTCTTCCTGGTTTAGGTATCAGCACCACACTTTGTTATAAAAGGAATTTGGTAGGACTCCTTTGTCCATTTTTCCAAATATTTTGTATACTTATTAGAATTAATTGTTCTTCAAGTGATGGGTAGAATTCATGTGTTAATCCATCTTTCCTGGTAACTTTTCCTTAGGGAACTCATTGATGGCTTCTTCAATTTCTTTTCCCAAAATAGCATTATCTGAATATTCTATTTTCTCTTCTGTTAATTTGGGCAATTTATATTTTTATAAATATGAAATTATTTCACTTAGAGTGTCAGATTTATTTGCATGTAATTGGGCAAAACACCTAAGGACTCAACTAAAAAGTTAATTGAAATAATAAATAATTTCAACAAAGTAGCAGGATATAAAGTAAACCCACATCAATCATCAGCATTCCTCTATATTACCAACAGGATCCTACAGGAAGAGATAGCTAGAAATACCCCCATTTAAAATAACTCTAGCCAGATAAAATGCCTGGGAATATGCCTACCAAAACAAACACAGAATCTATATGTAAAAAAATGTAAAACTTTTGTACACAAATAAAATTTAAATAAATGGATAAATATTAATTGTTCATGGGTAAGCAGGGCCAATATAATAAAAATAACAATTTTACCAAAATTAATCTATATATTCAATGCCATCCCAATTAAATTACCAAAAAAGTTATGCAACTAGAAAAAAATAATAAAATTCATTTAGAAGAACAAAAGGTCAAGAATATGAAAGGAACTAATGGAAAACATGTAAAGGAAGGAGTTTCAGGAGTACCAGATCTTAAAATATATTATAAGACAGTAATTATCAAAAACTATTTGGTATTGGCTAAAAAATGGAAAGGTAAATCAGTGGAAAAGAATAGACATACGGTATAAAGCAGCAAATGGATATTCCATTCAGTGTTTGATGAGTGTGAAGCCTTAAGTTTTGGGGATAAGAATTCATTATTTGGTGAAAACAAATTGTTGGGAAACCTAGAAAGCAATCTGGCAGAAATTGGGCATAGACCAATAACACACTATTTATCAAGATAAGGTCAATGTGGATACATTATCTAGATATAAAGGGAGATATTAAAAGAAAATTTGAAGAACATGGAACATATTACCTATCAGACTTATGGATAGGTGAAAAATTTATGAACAAACAAGAGATAGAATTAAGAGATATACAACAAATAATTTTGATTATATTAAATTAAAAAAAGTATTTGTACAAATAAAACAAATGTATCCAAGATCAGAAGGAAAGCATAAAAACTGGGCAAAAATTATAGACAGTTCCTCAGATAAAGGCCTCATATCTCAAATATATAAAGAATTTTGTCAAATCTATAAAAATGTGAGTCATTCCCTATATTGATAAATGGCCAACTGATATGAATAGGTAATTATTCAATGAAGAAATCAAAACAATTTATGGTTATATAAAAATGTTTTAAATCATTATTGATTAGAGAAATGCAAATTAAAACAACCTTGAGATATCATATTACACCTATCATATTGACTGAAACGTTAGAAGGGGAAAGTGACAAATGTTGGAGGGGATATGGAAAAATTGGGACCATAACTCATTGTTGGTGGATCTGTGAGCTGATTAAATCACTTTGGAGAGAGATTTGGGATTATGCCCAAAGAGTTCTTAAACAGCCTACTTTGACCCAGTCATATCACTATTAGGGCTGTTTCCCAGAAGGATTAGGGAAAATGAAAAGGAACCTACATGTTCTAAAATATTGATAGCAGATCTCTTTGTGGTGGCAAAACAACTGGAAATTGTGGGGATGCCTGTCAATCAGGGAATGGCTAAACAAATTGTGGTTTATGTTCTTGATTGAATATTACTCTGCTATAAGAAATGATGAGCTCAATGACTTTAGAAAAGCATGGAGAAACCTCCACAAAATAACGAAGAGCAAAATGAACAGAATCAAGAGAACATTGTATATAGTAACAGCAGTATTGTTTTAAGAACAACTTTGAGCAACCAAGTCATTCTATTATAAATACCCAAATTAACCTCAAAGGAAATATGAAGAAAGATGATTGAATCCAGAAAAGAATATTGTTGTGGTGTAGGAAATGATGAGCTGGTTGATTTAGAAAAACATGGAAAGACTTGGACTTATGAAGGAAGATGGTATCTACCTTCAGAGAAGCAGATGATAGGAAAGAATATGCATAGTAGTCTTACATATCTGTGTATGAGTGTATATGTGGATATATGTATATGTATACACACACACACACACATATCCACAGTGAATTGTACCTTCTTTGGGATGGATGGGGGTGAGAGGGAAAAAAGTAAAGTGAAAAGTTCACAGCAGAGAACAAAAGAAAACCAACAAGGAAGCAAAGAAAAGCTGATCAGCTTTATAAACAAAGCATAGTATTTATTATATAGGTTTTCTTGAAATGGGAATTTATTGTTTCATATTGTATCTTCTCTTATGATCTGCTGTGTACACAGCAATGAATTTTTATTTCCTTTCTCATTTTATATTTAAGTGTAAAATTAAAAAAATAATAAAAATAGTTCCTAATGATTTCTTTAATTTTATATTCATTGGTGATGAGTTCACCCTTTTCATTTCTGAGACAGGTAATTTGGTTTTCTTCGTTTTAAAAATCAAATTAATTAATCATTTATCTACTTTATTGTTTTTTCATAAAGTCATTTCCTAGTTTTTATTTAATTTTTACTTAAATGTTTATTTAAAGTTCAATGGTTTTCTTAATTTTAATTTTGTTAATCTCTTCTTTCACTTTCAGGATTTCCAATTTGATTTTTAATTAGGAATTTTTAATTTATTCTTGGCCTAGTTTTTTATTTTTTTTTATTTTTATGCCCAGTTCATTGATCTGTTCTTTCTGTATTTTTTGACGTAAGCTTTTAGAGATAGAAAATTTCCCCTAAGTACTGCTTTGGCTGCATCCCATAATTTTTGCTATGTTGTTTCATTGTTGTCGTTCTGTTTAATGAAATTATTGATTGTTCTATGATTCGCTCTTTAAGCCACTCATTCTTTATTAGATTATTTAGTTTCCAATTAATTTTAATCCATCTTTATATGGCCCTTTTTATTGAATATTTTTTACTGTAGTATGATCTGAAAAGGATGAATTTAATGTTTCTGCCTTTCTGCATCTGATTGTGATGTTTTTAATCCAATAATACATAGTCAATTTTAGTTGAGGTATGAGAGATATACTCCTTTCTATTCCCATTAAATTTTGTCCAGAGGTCTACCATATCCAACTTTTCCAAAATTCTGTCTATCTTCTTAACGTCTTTCTTGTTCATTTTTTTCAAGGTTATTTAGTTCTGAGAGGGAAAAATTGAGGTCCCCCACTAGTATAGTTTTACTTTTTATTTTTTTTCCTTTAACTCATTTAAACCTTTTCTTTAAGAATTTGGATGTTATGCCATTTGGTACAGTAGTACTGTATGATTTTAGAATTGATATTATTTCACATGTATAACCTATATCAAATTGCCTACCATTTTCAGAAGAGGGGAGGGAAGAGAGAGGAAAAAACTTGGAACTCAAAAAATTAATGCTAAAAATTGTCTTGACATATAATTGGGGAAAAATAAAACACTATCAAAAATACTTATATTTGAAAGACAGATTTTCTTTTCTTAGTATTTTTGATAGTGTTTTATTTTTCCCCAATTATATGTCAAGACAATTTTTAGCATTAATTTTTTGAGTTCCAAATTTTTTCCTCTCTCTTCCCTCCCCTCTTCTGAAAATGGTAGGCAATTTGATATAGGTTATACATGTGCTATCATGTAAAACATATTTCCATATTAGTCACAGTTGTGAAAGAAGAAACAGATCAAAAAAGGAAAAAACACAAAAAAGAATGAAGTAAGCGAAAAAAAGAGTGCTTTGATCTACATTCAGAGCCAATCATTTCTTTATCTGGATGTAGATAGCATTTTCTTTCATGAGTCCTTCATACTTGTCTTGTATTATTTTGTTGCTAAGAAGAGCCGAGTCATTCGTACTTCATCATCACAGTGTTGCTGATACTGCATACATTGTGTTCTTGGTTCTGTTTATTTCACTTTGCATTGGTTCGTACAAGTCTTTTCAAGGTTTTTGTTTTGTTTTGTTTTCTTTTTCTCAAATCTACTGCTCATCATTTCTTATTGCACAATAGTATTCTATTACATTCATATATGTAAACAATTGTTTGTTGAGCAATTCCACAATTGATAGGCATCCCCTCAATTTCCAATTCTTTGCCACCATGAAAAGGGCTGCCATAAATATTTTTATTAATTTATTTTGATTTATCAATAATCACTTCCATATGCTTTTGAGTTTAAAATTTTTCCCCCTTCCTCTCTACCACCCTCCCCAAGATAGTGCACAATCTGATATAGGCTATACATTTACATTCATATTAAACATTTTCACATTGTTGATGTTGTAAGTAGAAATTAAAACCAATAGGAGGAGCCATCAGAAAGAGGAAACAAAACTCAACAGAAGAGAAAAAAAAAAAACAACAATTCGGCTTCCATAGTTCTTTCTTTGGATGTGGATAGCATTTTCCATCACAAGGCCTCTGGAGATGTCTTAGATCCTTGTATTGCCAGGAAGCGTTAAGTTCATCAATATTAGTCATCACACAACATGGCTGTTATTGTGTACAATGTTCTCTTGGTTCTGCTCACTTCACTCAGCATCAGACCATACAAGTCTTTCCAGGTTTTTCTTAAGTCAGCCTGTTCATCATTTCTTATAGCACAGTAGTATTCCATCACATTCATATACCACAACTTGCTCAGCCATTCCCCAGTTGATGGGCATCCTCTCAATTTCCAATTCTTTGCCACCACAAAAAGAGCTTCTATGAATATTTTTTGTACATGTAGGTCCTTTTCCCATTTGTGTGATCTCTTTGGGATATAGCCCTAGAAGTGCTATTGCTGGGTCAAAGGGCATGCACATTTTTATAGCCCTTTGGGCATAGTTCCAAATTGTTCTCCAAAATGGTTGGATCATTTCACAACTCCACCAACAATGCATTAGTGTTCCAATTTTCCCACATCTTCTCCAACATTTATCATTTTCCTGTTTTGTCAAGTTGGCCATTCTGATAGGTGTGATGTGGTATATAAATATTTTTGCACATGTAGGTCATGTTCTCTTTTTTGTGATCTCTTTGGGATACAGACCTAGTATTGTATTATTGTAGTGGTATTGCTGGATCAAAGAGTATGCACAGTTTCATTGCCATTTGGCCATAGTTCCAAATTGCCCTCCAGAATGGCTGGATCAGTTCCCAACTCCAGCAACAGTGCATTAGTTTACCAATTTTCCCACATCCTCTTCAATATTTATAATTTTTCTTTTTCTGGTCATATTAGCCAGTGATAGGTGTGAGGTGATATTTCAAAGTTGTTTTAATTTGCATTTCTCTAATCAAAAGTGATTTAGAGAACTTCTCCATATACTTATAGATCTCTTTGATTTCTTTATCTGAAAAGTGCCTGTTTATATCCTTTGACCATTTATCAATTGGGTAATGACTTGTATTCTTTTAAATTTGACTCAGTTCTCTACATATTTGAAAAATGAGGCCTTTATTGGAGACACTTGCTGTAAAAATTACTTCCCAGCTTTCTGCTTTCCTTTTAACCTTGATTGCATTGACTTTGTTCATATGAAAGCCTTTTAATATAATCAAAATTATCTATTTTACATTTTGTAAGGCTTTCTATATCTTGTTTGGTCATGAATTCTTCCCTTTCCCATAGATCTCACAGGTAGACTGTTCCTAGCTCTTCTACTGCACTTACGGTATCATCCTTTATGTCTAATAATGCACCTATTTTGATGTTATTTTGGCATATGGTATGAAATGCTGGTCTACATCTCATTTGTATCCTATGTTTTCTCAGCAGCTTTTGTCAAATAATAAGTCCTTTTCCCAAAGGTTGGGATCTTTGAGTTTATCAAACACTAGGTTACTATGGTCATTTTCTACTATGTCTTGTGTACCTAATTTATTCCACTGATCCACCACTTTATTTCTTGTCCAGTACCAGATAGTTTTGATGATTACTGCTTTATAATACAGTTTGAGATCTGGTATTGCTAGGCCACCTTCTTTGTATTTTTTTCCATTAATTGCTTTGATATTCTTCTTGGACTTTTGTTCTGCCAGGTGAATGTTGTTGTTGTTGTTGTTGTTGTTGTTGTTGTTTTCTAGCTCTACAAAAGTTTTTTTTTTTGGTAGTTTGATTGCTATGTCACCAAATAAGTAAATTAGTTTAGCCAGAATTATTATTTTGTTATATTGGCTTTGTCCCATACATGAGTAATTGATATTTTTCCAATTGTTTAGATATGACTATTTGTGTGAAGTGCTCTGTAATTGTGTTCATATTGTTCCTGGGTTTGTCTTGGCAGGCAACATCCAATTATTCTATATAGTTTGCAGTAATTTTAAATGGAATTTCTCTTTCTCTTTCTGTCTCTTGCTGCTGAGCTTTGCTAGTCATGTAAAGAAATGATGATGATTTATGTGCGTTCATCTTTTATCATGCAACTTTGTTAAAGCTGTTAATTATTTCAAGTAATTTTTAGTTGATTATCTAGGATTTTCTAAGCACACCATCATTTCATCTGCAAAGAATGATAGTTTTGCTTCCTCATTGCCTACTCTAATTCCTTCAATTTCTTCTTCTTCTCAGAGAGTCATTGACTTTCACTTGCCCAATTTTAACTTTTCAGGAGTTATTTTCCTCAATTAGCTTTTGTATTTTCTTTTCTGTTTGATCAATTATATTTTTTAAGGAGTAGTTTTCTTCAGTGGATCTTTGTATCTCCTTTTCCATTTGGTCAATTTTACATTTTAAGCAATTTTCCAAGCTATTAACTCTTTTTTTCATAATTCTCTTCTGTCACTCTCATTTCTTTTCTCATTTTTTTCTTCTACCTCTCTTATATGTTTGTTAAGCTCCTTTTTGAGCTCTTCCATGAGTTCTTTCTGGACTTGAGACTTCCTCCTATTTTACTTTGCAGTTTTGCCCATAGGTTTTTTGACATTGTTGTCTTCTTCTAAGTTTATGTTTTGATCTTCCTTGTCACCATAAGTTTCTCTGGTCAGTTTTTTTTTTTTTTGCATATTTGTTTATTTTTGCTCACTTTTTTGGCCTCTTTCCTTTCTTTTAAATTTGAGCTCTGCTCCAGGGGTGGAAGGGGCACTGTCTCACACTTATTGTGCCAGGGGCTGTAGGTCCTGACTGTTTATCTGGTGCTGCACTGATGTTGCTCTGAGACTGAGGGGGGATCCATATGTCTGATGCTGCACTGGGGTTGTCAGTTGGAGGGATATGGTTAGAGCTGCCAGAGGCCTTAAAGATCTGGCAGCTCACCTGGTGCTAAGCTGGGGTCCTAGTGGTAATGTCTGGTATGTGCTCAGGCTGGTGGGGTGTTTCTATGTTTCTCCAGAGATACACTGAAGCACTTGGAGGTCTGGCTACTGGAGGTTTCCTGTTTGCCTGGGGCTACACTGAAGCACATGGCAGTTCTCAGAGTTGGAGTCTGCCCATTTACATGGCTATGCTGAGGCACATGGAGTTGCCTGGTTTGGGCATTTGTCTGCTCTACCACACTGGGACTCAGGATATGGCAGTAGTTTGCTGAGGTGGGGCTTTCTGCTGGCTTGCTGGGACACTTTCTGCCAAATTCACCTCCAAGTAACTCTAAAATAGTGCTTCTGGGAGACTTCAAGTTTTCAGTTCATCCAAGGTGGTGTGATCTGGTGAGAGGTGTGTCACTGCTCTCCTGATGTGTGTTCTGGTTTGCCTAGGAATGCCCCTCGCTCTCTGTAGTCCCAAGCACTAGCATTCCTCTTGGTTATCAAACTGTGACCAGGGCCCCTTCTCTCTTGTGACTGACCACAAGCATCCTTTCCCCCACCTGGAACTGTGACCCAGAGCTGTGTATGGGCAATAGAGTTGCCAATGAGCACCTGACGCATGCAGTGCCAGCATAATCTCTTTCTGACCAATTGTCCAACTCCCTTACCATCTCTAGGCTGAGAACGTCCAAAGTTGCTGCTGCTGCTGCAGCTTTGCTTATGCTATCCCCATGCAGGATCTTGGCCAGTACCCACTTTGGTGTAATGTGTTATCTTAGCCTGGAAAATGTCTCACCTTGACCTTTTGTTGTCTCTGCCACTCCAAAACGTTATTTGAGAAGTTATTTTAAGGTTGTTTGAAGGGGATCTCTGGAAGAGTTCAGCTGGGTATCTGCCTCTACTCTGCCATCTTGGCTCCACCCTATAGATGACCATCAATAACTTGGTTCATTAAAACATGTTTGTTGAAGGGTATTAAGTTGAAGAAGAGTTTTGTATCTTATACTAGAGGAAACAGGAAGCCACTGGAGCTTTTTAAATGGGAAATTAGCATGTTCTTAATAGATACCTAATAAATATTTGCTGCATTTAATTTGGAATTTGAAAGGACCTCGGAGATTATCTAATCCAGGGGTGGGGAATGTATGGCCTTGAGGTCCTCAAGTTCAGTGCTTTGACTGAATCTAAATGTCACAAAACAAATCCTTTTATTAAGGGGATTTGGGGGATTCTAATCTAATTCTAATCTATTTTTCTCACTTTTGTAAATAAGGAAACTCAAGCCAAGAGAAGTGAAATGATTGGCTAAAACTGACACAGATAGTAGAAGAGGCATGATTTGAACACAGTCTGTTGATTCTGAATCTTATGCCTTTTCCACTGTACCATACAAGATGGGGTAGCATTTTTGGGTGCAGTAAGTAGGGCAAAGAGCATTATGCCTGCATCATCTGGCAAATGTCCAAATCCATTTTTTTTTTGCTATATGTCCAGCCACATGTATACTTATTTACTTTCTTCACTAATTCCACAGATTGTACTCTTAAAACTTTTGGTAGTTTGACAAAGAATACCTTTGAGGAGAGAGAACAGTAGAGATGCATAGGTTTTACCCCAAGGCAGAGATATAATAAGTATGTTTTGTTTTGCTCAAGAATGCAAGAAAGGTTCCTGTTCCAAGAGGTCACATTCCTGAAAGGATAACCCATGCCTGAGGATGCCCCTTATCCATATGGAAGATAGACAACTAACTGAGCTGCTTCCTGAAAATGCCCTGCTGAAGCTTGGGCTGACTGACTACCACCAGTATTTTTGGAGAATGAATCCATTCTCTCTCAAAAGGAAAGCAGCTTTAGCACCTGGAAGTACAGGAAAAAAAAAAACAGGAGAAAACAGGAGTTAGTCTGGAACTAACCCAAGGTAGATTCCAAGTTCCTAGTACCTAGTCTTCCATTTATCTCTGATCAGTCATTCATTCAGTCAACAAGATTTTATTAAGTATTTATTATGTGTCAGGCACTGTGCTAAGCACTGGAAATATAAATACAAATAAAAAGAAAAATAGTCCTTACCCTCAAGAAACTTACATTCCAGTGGGGAAGACAACATGTAAAAGAAAGCTGCAGTGGGGGGAGAGAAAGGTTGCCCAGTATGGGGGCATTATGGAGATGTGCAGTGGAGTGCAGTCAAGTGGTGAACTAAGAGATTGTTGACATCAGCCCCCTATTTAAATGGAGGTTTGGGGAGTAACCCTCCACCCTCCAATCAGAGGGAGGAGTCCTAGGGGCAAAGGGTATTTTTGAGCATCATTAGGGTCTTTCACTGAGGTGAAAGGCTGATTGATATGATGACTACACTAAATGATAATTTACTTTATTGAGGACTGTTTTCCATATTTTGCTCCTGACAGCCTTTTCAGTCATAAGGATGTTCTATGCTCATTGACCACTCCCCTGATTGAAAGATTTACTGGTTGATAGCTTCCCCTCCACCCACTTGTACATATAGGTCCATGGAAAACAACAAACCTAAATGATCCTTCCTCCCTGAAATCAATATGGAGGGATTGTAAAGTACAGGCATTTCCCTAGAGTCCTAAATGGCCTTCAACAGACATGTCCTAATGAAGCAAAGTTAAAAATCTGTAATAAATTAATGAGAATGTGCCTCTTAGTGGCAATCATCCATCCATTCCCTCTTAGAGCACCTTTTAATTATTGTTACTAATGACAGAGTTTGGGGGTCAATGATTTCAGGAAAGGGGAAAAACATTTTTTTTTCTGCTTTCAGGTAGGAAATGTAGAGCCTCTGCATTCTGCATGCATGGAATAGCCAATATTTATTACTTGCGATTCTATCCATTTCCTTTTAAAATGCTAGATTGTGGCATCGCTTCAGTGAGCTAAAAAGAGCACTTCCTTAGATTGCTCTTTCTCCTTCAGAAAGAGGTTGTCATTTCAGGCTGTTATTTCTCATCTTTTATAGTCAGTAGTAACAGGAGTAATATTATGTCCAATTCTACTCTTCCAGTTACATAGGGTACATCAGTGTCCGCTAAGGAGTTGTAGAAGGGAGAACAAAATACTCTCCCCATTCCACACCATCTCTTTGCTCTAAATGGGTGTATGCCCATTTTAAGGACAGAATCATTTAGCTGTGAGTTGGTAATTCCATAGTTGTGTAAACTCCCTGGGAGTTGGGATTGTTTCATTTTATTTGGGCCCTCAGTGTCTAGCATAGTATCTGGTACACAGTAGGCACTTGATAATATTTATTTATTGATTGATAGTTGCAGGCTAATGCCAATGTCCAAATACTCCTAAATCTGAATTTCTAAATATTCTTAGGGATTTATTATCACAAGCTGGCTGTTCTCAGAGAATTCTGGAATTCTTCTGTTGTGGGATTTTTCCCATAGTAGCACACCTCTACTCTGTACTCTTTCTCCTAATTCCCAATCAGAGTAGAAGTCTGAGTCCTCAAATTATTATACCTGGAACCATAAATGTTTGGAGTTTCTAGCACTATAAGTCACAAATACCCATCCAGTGTGCTCCCTAGATACTAATCAACAAATGGACATGAAAGAATTTTTACAAAAGGATGTTTAATGAAAAAGTTAGAGCAAAGATAGAAGGCACAAAAAACACCCCCCCCCCAAAAAAAAACTAGGGAACTGAAAAAAAAAAACCTTCAAAACCTGGCACCTACATAATAATAGAGAAAAGAGGGAGTGAGCTCAAACCAAATTAGAGATGAACTCTCCCTTCAGTAACAAACAAGATCCTTTGGGAGACTATGTTCTAACTTGAAGCACAAAACTACTGAGTCACACAGGTAGATAATATTTGGAGTCAATGGGTATCTCTAGACTCCTGATTATCTCTGGAGACCACATCTTCCTTCAAAAAATTCCCAGTTTACTTTTCCATGTGTCATCTCTGATAGAACATCCCCAGATTCAGTTACTGACTCCCGAGGAGACCTCAGATGACTTTTCCAACTTTTCAAAGCTTACATGGCTGTAATATCATCCATTTACTCTCAAGAATTCATTCAACTATTATATGGAAAGAATAAACATAATAAAAATAAGCACCATGAGTTCAAGGAAACACAATGGCTGGATAGGGAGATAAGACAGCTAAAGTTACTGCCCCTTCTTCCACTTGGAATCCCCTAGAAACTCTTCCTCACTTAAAATCATCAGGAAAGAGAGAAATACAAAAAGGGCAGAGAAAAGGGAGCACAAATCTTCTTGTATTCAAATTCAGTTCTGCTTCTATCATCAGTCTTTCTAACTCTGAATACTGCTGGACAATTCCTTTCATCATGCAGCATTAGACTCTCAGTTATTCAACCTAGAAAAGAGGCTCCATATGTTGGACTGATACCAGGTTGTAAATATGCATACTCTAAATGATGGGTCCTCATTAGACAGTCCAATATTATATGTGCTCCACTCAACAAAATGGAAGGTTTTATTCAAGGTGATGTTCTTGTATACTTTGGCTTTTCTTTCATGCCTCATCATAATATATCCCTTGAAAACACCTATCTATGGAAATCTCAGAATGTGTCCCCAGGTCCCCATCTTCACAAAAAAAAAGATTATGAAAACTTACAATATTTATTCTCAGTTTACAAATGATGACCATAGTAAGAGATCATACTGCTGAACCCTAGGCAGGCTAAAACTAAATCATCCTTCATGGCAGCCTGCTAGTTTGCCCAGCCCATACTCATTATTTTCAGGTCCCTTTCTTCTGCCCCCCACTCACTTAATCAACTTAATCTTTCTTTGTGACACTCTTAATTACATATTCAGAAATTGTTTAGTAGGGGGAAATGAGCATGAACACAAATTCTGATGGTAGGTGGAGACAAAACATTTCACTCCTACCACTTTTCTGCTAACCTAATACTTGCTTTTCTTCCCTTCCTACTTGATGGAAAAGAGAAAAAGATAAGGCATAGATCCAAATAAATGACATCATGGAGTGAGCAGAATAAATAAAAAAAGTAAGATTTTTATCTAGTTATCTATTTTCCACAGTGACTAAGTAGTTGTCCCTCTCTGTCCAAGATTGCTAATGTAGGCTCCAGAGTTCATAAGAAGCTCATATCATGGGGTTTTCTTTTTATGAGCTTGCATTAGCAGGAGACTGATAAATTATTTTTTAAAAGAATTAAGAGTTTGTATGCACTGTTTTTCTCAGTGAAAATTCTTGGCTAAATCAAATATTGACCCAATTCCAACATGAAAATTCCCAAGCAAAACAAGATCCGTTCAATTTCCAGCAGGCAGAGAGGTCTTGACTGAATAATCTGTTAGTGTGAAAATTTACATAATGAAGATACGTCAGTTTTCAGCAAAATGAATGCATCACTTCCAGTACTCATGTGAAAATTTGAATGAGATGGCCCCAATGTCTTCTCATTTATGTTAATCCTCAGCATCCATTAAAAATTGAAACTCCAGAAATATTCCAAATGCCCCAAAAGCCCTTCAAACAATGGACCACATATGTATATTTTTCTATATCTCTCTCATAAATTACAGGTTTTCAGTTAAAGAAGTCAGATCTCTCTAAATAAGAGATTTACTCATAATTAAAAAGTGAAGATAAAACCTCTTTGACAACATTTTCAAGTATTATTTTCATCATGAATAATAAGAAAGTCTGATGCTGATCTAACACTTTAAAGTTTATAAAGCAGTTTTCATACATTATCTCATTTCAGGCACACAAAATAAAAAGTCCAATAGTACAGTGGAAAGAGTGCAATCCATAGATAAATAGATAGACAGAAGATGGATTAGACAAAGGGAGAACATTTCATTCAAGCATTGACTCTGGGCCTTAAACATTAGGGATAAAAATACAAGCAAACAAGACAATTCTTGCCCTCAAAGAACTTACATTCTAATAAAAGAAGGCTACATAAAGGGATTGGGAAAGGAGTGGAGGTAGGGTGTTTGAGCATGGTGAAGAGACAGAAGGGAAGTGACATAGAGGCCTGGGCCAAGGCAAGTTAAAGTGAAAACTCACTTATCAGATCTGGTGAATCAGGGGTAGAGTTCAAGTTTTGGTGGAAAGTAGATCAGAATCATAACCAAAGAACACATATCAAGAAAGTCAAGGGAACTGGACTTCAAATCCCTACCTCCTATGCTAACTACTTGTATGATCTTGGACAAGTCATTCACCCAACATGGGCCTCAATGCTTCAATTTATTTCCTCATCTGCAAAATGAGAGAGTTGAACTAGATGACATCTGTGGCCCCTTCTTGCTCTACTGCTATGATCCTATGATTTCATGAAATAGATTAGTGCTATAGATGAGATAGCTAACAAAAAAAAACAACAAGAAACATTTATTAAATATCCATTAGGTGCAGGCAGATAGAAAATGAATCATGCATATACCTTAAAAAATAGGAAAAGAGGGACAGGTAGATGGGTGCAGTGGATAGAGCACTGGCCCTGAAGTCAGGAGGACCTGAGTTCAAATCTGACCTCAGACCAAACACTTGACACTAGCTATGTGACCCTGGACAAGTCACTTAACCCTGATTGCCTAAAAAAATAGGAAAACAAAAATTTAAAAATTCCAATTAAACACCAAATTAAAAATCCTGAAAATCAAAAGAGAAATCAATAAATTTGAAGGTAAAAAATTGAACTAATAAATAAAAGTAGGAGGTGGTTTCATAGGGAGAAAATAATTAAGTAGATAAATTATTGGTTAATTTGTGAGAAAGAAAGAAAAAAAGAAGGAAGGAAAACCAAATTACCAGTCTCAAAAGTGAAAAGAGTGAATATACCACCACTGAAAGAAAGTGGCCTAGCTGTATCAGATTTCTTTTTCTTTACTTCATTTTATATTTAATTTTGATTTTGTTTCAATTATGTGAAAAAAATTAACATTTAAAAAAATTTGAGTTCCACATTCTTTTCCTTCCTCCTGTCACCCTTCTCTCTTTAAGAAGGAAAGCAATTTCATTTGATCATACAGTCATGCAACACATGCAACACATTTCCATAGAAGCCATGTTGTGAAAGAAAACATAAACAAAAAAATTAAAATCCCACAAAAATGAGAAAATAAAAAAGTGTGCTTCAATCTTTATTCAGACTCTATCAGTTCCTTCTCTGGAGGTAGATAGCATTCTCCATCAGAAGTCCTTTGGAATTGTCTTTGATCACCGTATTGCTCAAAATTAAGTCTAGGTCACTTTCCAGGGGACCACAGGCAGGGTGATAAGCCCTCTCCTGCCAAGGTCCATTCCTGCTACCACCATTGGTAGCCACAGAAGGAACTGGACAGAGGTACCTCCAATGTGATGAGCTATTCATGGCTGCCATTCTGGACACTCTCACCTACTGTCCTTCTCTCCCCAGAAGGCTAGCCCTCCCAGTGGGAGAAACTATGAGATATCCTACCCCCAGAAATCTGCCTTGAGGTCTATGGTACAGATATTCCCCAAGTCAAGCCAAATCACTGGCTGACTCAGCCAGCCACCCCATGACAGGTCCCTGGCCTAACCCCAAGGACCCTGGTGCTCGAAAGTTAGAGAGCATCACTTATCTCTCAGGCTTGGCTGAGGGCTCCACCCCCACCTGGCACACCCCAGCCTGTTATCTCACCCAGCCATGAATATAGAACTTTGCAAGGCTGTATTCTGTTTCTTCTACTGCTAGGCCTGCTATCAGCACTGTGAGTTGTATGCACAGCTGCAAGGCCTGTCTGCCCTCACTGGACCCTCCAGAGAGCTTTCCTGACTAGGGCTGGGGCAAGGAACACTGTGGTGGCCCACTCTGCAACAGTCTAGCTGTTGCTTTCTCCAGCTGGTGAGACACAGAGAAATTCAAGATGGACACTGGTAGCAACTTCAGCTCCCCCAATGTTAAGTTGAAAGGTATCCCTGTGTACACAAATCTGGGTGGCCCACCTGACTCCTGCTACATGAAGCAGCTGGCCAAGCAGACAGCCAGACACAACCTGCCTGTGACCTTAGGTAGGAAGAGTATTACTCCTTCCATGAGACCTCAACTTGCATGAGTTGAGTAATGGCTCCATGAGTAGCAGGGAGGTTGGGATGCTTATCTATAAGAAGCTGACAGGGCTATTCAGCATTCATCAGATTGTGAAACTAGTCAAGGGCACTTCAGGCATGGCATTTCCGGAGAAGACCAACATCTCATCAGCCTCCAGATGCCAAATGCCACCTATTCTGAGGCATCACCTGCATTAGTACCCACAAGAGTCGCAACTGCCTGGCCACCACCTCAGAGAGCCTCCTGAACCAGGGGCCACCCCCATAGAGGCACTGACACCATGGTGGCCTCAGTCCTCAGCCAGGATGAGTTGAGTGTGTAGATCTCCCAGGAAATGACATTCAGATGCCATCACTAGGAAACTAAGCCTCTAGTCATGACCCCTCTTTCCAGGTAACTGAGACAGACTTTTCAGGGATGTTCTTGCTCCAAGTGTATTTTTAGCCCTTACCCCAACTCTTGGGGACCTCCTGGGATTGCAGGCAGGACACACAGGTTCCATGAACCATTCTTCTTCCCCCTTCCAGTGGGCCACCTTCTAAAGAGTTCTCAGGGTGAGACCCTAGCACCAGGCTGTAGGCTCTGGATGAAAATGCCTTTGGGAGAGTGAGTACCTCTGCCACACTTCCATTTGTGTATCCACTGTATACCCCTTTTCCCAGGCCTAAGATTAATTTCCTAATACCATGAAGCACTGGGTTTGGGGGTTTTACCTTAATCACCAAAGGCTTCTCTCACTAGCTCTTCAGATGAGGGGTGCACAGGTTCTCCTCCCCAATACCTAGGGTCCTGCAGGCTTCAAGGGCTTTATGCCTAACTCATGGATGGATAGATGTTATTCTTTCATTTCATTATCAAAGGTCTCTTGTCACCATGACACATTAAGATTGACACCATTATTTAAAAAAAATCCATTAGGATGGAATATTATTGTGCTATAAAAAATGATGAGCTGTATTTGCCAGGACCCAAGATCACAAATCAGGGGCAGCCATCCAGCTGAATTCTTCCAACATCATCCCCCCCCCCCCCAAACAACTTTAAAACAATACCTCAAATCAAACTTTGGAACAGCAAAGTCAACAAAAAGTTGGAGTGAGGTATGTTTTCAGCCTAAAAAGAAAATTAAGAAATAGGCAGAAGTTTGTACACATAGGCAGTGGTTGTAACAGTGGTGGTGGCAGCTTTGAGATCTCTAAGCGCAGAAATAGTAAGAGGATCAGACAACTGTTCAGAAGGACCTTACAGGAGACCTTTTGCTGGCAGTGGGTACAACTGGTGCTGATTTTGGCAACTCTTTAGACCATATAGAGTTCTGGGTAACAGTTCCAGGGTGGAGAGGAGAGCTGAAAGTTAGTCACAAGGGATTAGGGCCCCTACTCATAGTTTCAAAGCAGAGAAAAGTACTACCACATGCAGCTGCAGGGGAGCAAAGGACCTTCCTGGGTACAGACCAGATCACAGATTAGGATAGCAGGGACCATAATGTTATTAGTGTCACACACCCTTGAAACCACCAAAATTTTGCCAAAACCCAAAACTGGCTATGGAAATAACAACACCAAAAAGTATTGTGATTTTGGAAAGTTTGGGATATTGCCTCCCCACCCCTAGGTGAGCAGATTTTAACTTTAACATAAAGTTCACAGTCAAGAAATAGGCTGGTAAAATGAGCAAACAAAAAATAAATAAATAATTTGACTATAAAAAGCTGCTATGTTGGTAGAGAAGACCAATATATAAAATCAGAAAAAGATAACAATGTGAAAGCATCTATGAAAAAAAAAAGTGTCAGGAAAAGGCAAATGGGACCCAAGCCCAGCAAGAATTCCTGGAAGTATTAAAGAGATGAGACTCATAGAGGAAAAATTGGGAAAAGAAATAAGAGTGGTGCAAGAAAATTATGGAAATAAATAATAGATTGGAAAAAGAAGGCATCTTTTAAAAAAATTAAGAAATCTTTTAAAAATTATTTTTATCTTGAAATTCCCTTTTCTCCTTTTTAATGTAATATTTTATTTACCCCCAATTACATGTTAAAACTATTTTAAAAACATTTTTTAAAAGTTTTGAGCTTCAAATTTTATCGTACTTCTCTCCCTCCCTTCCTCTCTCCGACATAGTAAGTAATCTGATACAGTTTATACATATGCATTCATGTAAAATATTTCCATATTACTCATTTTGACCAAGAACATTTGAATAAAAAAGGAGCAAAAGAAAATGAAAAATAGCATGCTTCAGTCTATATTCAGATAATATCAATTCTTTCTCTGGAGGCAGATATGCTTCATCATTAGTTCTTTGGGATTGTCTTGAATCATTATATTGCTGAGAATAACTAAATAATTCAGGTCATATATGTCTTTCCAGGTTTTTTCTGAAGTCATCCTGCTTGTCATTTCTTATAGTACAATAATATTCCATCACAATCGTATACCACAACTTATTTAGTCATTCCCTAATTGATGGACATCCTCTCAATTTCTAGTTCTTAGCTACCACAAAAAAGCTGCCATACACACACACACACATGTTTGTAATACATATATTGTAATATAAGTCCTTTTCATTTTTTAAAAAAGTGTCTTTGGGATATAAACATAGCAGTGACATTGCTGAATCAAAGGATATGCAAAGTTTTATAGACCTTTAGCCATAGTCCCAAATTGCTCTCCAAAATGGTTGGATTAGTTCACAACTCCACCAGAAAATAACATCTTAAAAAACAGAATTGGCCTATTGGTAAAGGAGACACAAAATTTTGCTGAAGAAAGGAACTCCTGAAAAAGCAGAATTGGTCAAATGGAAAAAGATATACAAAAACTCACTGAAGAAAATAATTGCTTTAGAATTAGGCATGGGGAAGCTGATGACTCCATGAAACATAAAGAAAACAAAATGAAAAGAATGAAAAAATAGAAGAAAATGTGAACTGCCTCACTGGAAAAACAACAGACCTGGAAAATAGAGTGAGGAGAAGTAATTTAAGAATTACTGGACCACCAGAAAGCCATAATAAGAAAAAAATCCTACACATGATATTTCATAAAATATCAAATAAAATTGTCCTGATAGATTCAGAGGGTAAAATAGAAATTGAAAGAATTCATTGATAACCTCTTGAAAGAGAACCCAAAATGAAAACTCTCAGGAACATTATAGCCAAATTCCAGAACTCCCAGTCAAATAAAAATACTGCAAGCAGTCAGAAATAAGCAATTCAGATTTCATGGAGCTATAGGTAGGATCTCATATAATTTAGCAGCTTCCACATTAAAGGAGACGATGACTCAGAATATGATATGTTTGGAAGGCAAAGGAGTTATGATTAAAACCAAGAATCATCTACCTAGCAAAACTGAGTGTAATTCTTCAGGGTAAAAATGGATAGCTAATTAAATAGAAGACTTTGCAGGATTCCTGATGAAAATACCAGAGCAGAATAAAAATATTGATATTCAAATATAAGATTCAAGAGAAGCAAAAAAAGGTAAACATGAAAGAGAAATCATAAGAGATTCAATAAAGTTAAAATGTTTACATTTGGATATAGGAAGATGATACATGTAACTCCTAAGAATTTTATCATTAAAAGGGTAGTTTTAAAAAGTTTACATAGACAGAGAGCATGGGTATGTGTTGATTATGTTGGAGGTGTGTGTGTATGTGTGTGTGTGTTTATATGTGTTTCTCTGCTCATACAGGTATAAATAAGTAAAAAAATACAAGGGCAAAAATCTTGATCTCAGACAAAGCAAAAGCAAAAATAACCCAGTTAAAAGAGATAATCAGGGAAATACGTTTTGCTAAAAGGTACCATAGACAATGAAGTAATGTAAAAAAATTACAGCAAGTTTCACTGATAAATATCTTATTTCTCAAATACATATTGAGTATAAAATTGAGTAAAATCTATAAAAATAAGAGCCATTCCCTAATTGATAAGTGGTTGTTGCTGTTGTTTCTTTGTTTTTGTTTTTGTTCTTTTAATTTTTTTATTATTTTAACATGTGTTTTTAAAACTATGGGTTACAAATTTTCTCCTTTTCTCCCTCCCCATCCACCCTTATTGAAAAGGAAAGCATCTAGATACAGGTTATAGAAGTGTAGTCATGCAAAACACTTCCATAGTAGTCATGTGGTGAAAAACTAAGTGTATTTCCCTTCATCCTATCCTACCCCCAACTTATTCTATTCTCTCTTTTGACCCTGTCCCTCCTCAGAAGCGTTTGCTTCTGATTATCCCCTAGCCCAATCTGACCTCCCCTCTAAAAACCTCCTGCTCTCTTGTCCCTTTCCCCCCTTATTTTCCTGTAGGGTAAGATAGATTTCCATACCCTATTGTGTATGTTATTCCCTCCTTAAACCAAATTCTATGAGAATAAGATTCACTCATTCCCTCCACCTTTCCCCATTTCCCCTCCACTGTAAAAGTCCCTTCTTGTCTGTTTCATGTGAGATAATTTACCTCATTCTACTTTCCTTTTCTCCTTCTCCCAGTATAATCCTCTCTCACACCTTAATTTTGTTTTCCAGATTATCTCCCCTTTATCTTCAACTCACCCTGTGCCCTCTATCTATCTATCTATCTATCTATCTATCTATCTATCTATCTATCTATCTATCTATACATACATGCATACATATATATAATTTTCTCCCTCCCACTATCCAGTATTGACAAAGGACTCATGAGTTACAAATATCATCTTTCTTTTTTTTTAAATATAGGTTATATATGTGCAGTTATGCAAAACACTTCCATAGTAGACATGCTGTGAAAAACTAACTCTATTTCCATTACTCCTATCCCACCCCCACATTTATTCAATTCTTTCTTTTGGCCCTGACCCTCCTCTGAAGTACTTGTTTCTGATTACCCCCTTTTCCAATCTGCCCTCCTCTCTATTAGCCCCTTACTCCCTTGTCCCCTTCCCCCCACATTTTCCTCTAGGGTAAGACATATTTCCATACCCAATTGAGTGTGTATGTGATTCTCTCCTTAAGTCAAATTCTATGAGAATAAGATTCACTCATTCCCTCTCACTTTCCCATTTCCCCTCCACTGTAAGAGCTTTTTTTCTGTTTTTTTTTGTGAGATAATTTACCCCATTCTACCTCACCTTTTCTCCTTTTCCTAGTATAATCCTCTCTCACCCCTTAATTTTATTCTCCAGATATGACTCCTTCATTTTCAACTCCCCCTGTACCTTCTATCTATCTATATCTATATATATGTACATATAATTTTTTCCCCTCCAACTACCCTAATGTTGACACAGGTCTCATGAGTTACAAATATCATCTTTCCATGCAGCAATGTAAACAGTTCAACCATAATAAATCTCTTATGATTGTCTCTTTCCTGTTTACCTCTTCATGTTCCGCTTGAGTCTTATATTTGAAAATCAAATTTTCTATTCA
Organism: Vombatus ursinus; assembly: GCF_900497805.2. NCBI lineage: Eukaryota > Metazoa > Chordata > Mammalia > Diprotodontia > Vombatidae > Vombatus > Vombatus ursinus. The sequence continues at coordinate 13,342,135 of NW_020950239.1, read as the reverse complement.
ACTCTGGTCTTTTCATCAAGAATGCTTGAAAGTCCTCTATTTCACTGAATGACCATTTTTCCTCTGCAGGATTATACTCAGTTTTGCTGGGTAGGTGATTCTTGGTTGTAATCCTATCTCTTTCTCCCTCCACAATATTATATTCCATGACCTGCGGTCCCTTAATATAGAAGCAGCTAAATCTTGTGTAATCCTGATTGTGTTTCCACAATACTTGAATTGTTTCTTTCTGGATGCTTGTAATATTTTCTCCTTGACCTGGGAACTCTGGAATTTGGCTACAATACTCCTGGGAGTTTTGCTTTGGGGGTCTCTTTCAGGAGGTGATCAGTGGATTCTTTCAATTTCTATTTTGCCCTCTGATTCTAAAATATCAGGGCAGTTTTCCTTGATCATTTCTTGAAAGATGATGTCTAGGCTCTTTTTTTGATCATGGCTTTCAGATAATCCAATAATTTTTAAATTCTCTCTCCTGGATCTATTTTCCAGGTCAGTTGTTTTTGCAATGAGATATTTCACATTGTTTTCTAATTTTTCATTCTTTTGGATTTGTTTTACAGTGTCTTGATTTCTCATAAAGTCACTAGCTTCCAATTGCTCTATTCTAATTTTTAAGGAAGTATTTTCTTCAGTAATCTTTTGAACTTCCTTTTCCATTTGTCCAATTTTGCTTTTTAGGGCATTCTTCTCCTCATTGGTTTTTTGGACCTCTTTTGCCATTTGGGTTAGGATATTTTTTAAGGTGTTATTTTCTTCAGCATTTTTTGGGTCTCTTTAGCAAGCTGTTGACTTTTTATTCATGATTTTCTTGTAGAACTCTCAGTTTTTCCTCTATTTCTCTTACTTGCTTCTCAAAATCCCCTTTGAGCTCTTCCAAGGACTTGGACTGATTCATATTCTTCTTGGAGGCTTTGAATGTAGGAGCTTTGGCTTCATTGTCTTCTTCTGGTTGTATGTTTTGATCTTCTTTGTCACCAAAGTAAGATAATATAGTCTGACTGTTTTTGCGCTGCTTACTCATGATCCCGGCCAATTACTTGAGTTTTAAGCTCTTTGTTAAGGTAAGAGTCTGTTGAGAATGTACTGTCCCAAGTTTTGGGGGTTTGTACAGCTTTTTTCAGAGATACTTCTAGGGACCTGTAAATTTTCAGTTCTTCCAAGGTGCTATGATAAGGGGCGAGGTGTTTTCTCTCCACTTCCACAACAAGCTCCACCACACCAGTGTTCCTCCTCGCCCAGGACTGCCTCTCAGAACTGTGACCCAGATCCAAGCACCGGTGAAGCAAGAGATTCTTTCCTCAGCACTGGCAAAAAGATCCGTGCCATCCCCCTCTGATCAACCACTCGATTCCCCCTCAGTCTGTGGGCCAGAAGCTCAGGAAGCAGCCGCTACCTTGGGCCATACTCCAGACTTGCAACTGAGACCTAGCTCCTTCTCTCACCGCAGTCACGGACTTTCCCCACTGACCTTCTAAGTTGTCTTCGGCGTTCGTGGGTTGAGAAGTCTTGAAACCACCACAGCTGCCCAGGATTCAGTCCTCTGAGGCCTGCACCAGGGTCACTGTGGCCTGCACGCTCACGTTGAACTGCACTCCTCTCCCCACCTGGCGTGATATACCTTTCTGATCAGCCATCAAGGCTGTCTTTGGCTGGAAATTTGTTTCACTCTGACTCTTTGTGGGTTCTGCTGCTTTAGAATATTGTTTAGAGCCATTTTTTATAGGTATTTGGAAGGGTTTGGGGGGAGAGCTCAAACAAGTCACTGCTCTCCCTCAGCCACCTTGGCTCTGCCTCTGTTTCTTTGTTTTTGAAGAGGACCATAGCATCAGGGTCAAAGGATATGAGCAGTCATTGTTCAGAAGAAGAAATTAAGCTATCTATTGTCATATGAAAAAAAAAAAGTTATCCACCTCCATAGAAAGAACTGATGAACTCTGAATATAAATAGTGTATTTTTTACTTTGTTTCATTTTGCTTTTCTTGCTTTTATTGAAGTAAAGTTAATATGGAAATGTTTTGCATGATTTCACATTTATAAGTGGCATATTGCTTACCTTCTCAATGGGTAGTCAAGGGACTTGAAGGGAGAGAGAGAATTTGGAACTCAAAATTAAGAAAGAAAAAAAGTTAAAATAAATAAATTATACATTAAAAAATGATGAATAGGATGCCCTACCACCACCTGCCTAACTTGGAAAGATTTATATGAATTCACGCAAAGCGAAGTGAGTAGAACCAGGCGCACACTGTACTCACTAAAAGCAATGTTGTAAGGATGATCAGCTATGAAAGACTTACCTATTCCGATCAAGACAAGAATCCAAGACAATTCCAAAGGATTCATGAAGAGGACTATTGACCTCTAGAGAGAGAAATGATGAATCTGAGTGACTATTGAAACACACTTTTAAAGTTTTCTTTAGTTTTCTTGCTTTTTTTACTTTCTTGCAACATGGTTAATATGGAAATACGTTTTGCATGACTTCCCATGTATACTCGATATGATATTGCTTTCCTTCTCAATAGGTAGGCCAGGGTATGAAGGACAGAGAAAATTTAGAACTCAGAATTTTAAAGTAAATAAATGTTAAAAATAAATAAAATGAATGTTTCTAAACTATAAAGATCAAGCATGACTCGAAAGAAAGTGATGATACCATGATCCCAATTCACCCGTAACTGTATTACTGAGGTCCAGAGTTGTCCATTCCTCATGTTTTTGCACTTTTTCAATATATTAATCAATGGTGCTGAATTTATTCTTTTTTGTCTAAAAATATTATATGTGTGTGTGTGTGTGTGTGTGTTTGTGTGTGTTTATTTTGGAGTCAATGAAGGTCAAGTGACTTGCCCAGGGTCAGACAGCTAACTAGTAAGTGTCTGAGGCCGGATTTGAACTCAAGTCATACTGACTCTAGGGCTAATGCTCTATCCACTGCATCATCTAGCTGCCCCTAAAATACTATTTGTTACTCTTGGGATGGCTTTTTGGGAGGGGGAATACTTTGAATGTCCATGATGATTTAAAAAAAGGAATCACTAAAAATTTAACAGAAGAAAAAAAGAATTGGAAGATACTATGGGTAAGCAGTTTTCTGTAATCTTGCCAAGATTACAAAGAATGATTGAGGTGCCCCAGGATGGGAGAAGGATATATGCAATTCTTAACTTCAAAAAGTGGGAAAATAAATCTATAAATTAAAGATTAAAGAGTTTGGCTTTCATTTCTGGCAAATTCTAAAATATATTATTTTGGTGATGAACTTAGAAAAATAGTAGTAATCACTAAAAGCTAGTATTACTTCTTAAAAGATAGGCCATGCCTGATGAATCTAATTATGTTTTTTCCCCCACAGTGTTACTAGACTAGTAAGTGTGTCTCTGTCTCTCTCTGTCTATCTTTGCCCTGGGGGAATTTGTTTTGCTTGATTATGCATATTTGTTTCAAGAAATATTTACAAGGTGTATAGGACTGCTGGTTCCATCACTACATTGGCCTGCACTGATCAATTTTTTCAATCCCTATGTCAGCTCTTGGTAGCTTTCCTGGCTCCACCCTTTCTGACTGTCAGATTTCTGTTTATTACTTCTTGCTTATTTTAGCAAGCCTGCCTCTAGTAGAACTCCCTCAATCTCCATTTATAATTTGCTGATATTAATTTGCACTCACTGGGAAAGCAGATTAAAGTTCTCTCTGAGAATTTTTTTTAATATAAATGAATAGATTCTAAGTTAAAGACTTGAGCACTGCTTCTGTGAGTTCAGTGCATAAGCTTTAATTTAAAGGATTGAGCATGTATTCTTTTGCTATGCCAACTTTCTTTCTTATTTCTGGGTTCTCAGATGAGGGGGTAGGGGGTTCTAGGTAGATGAAGTCATTGTGTAAGTAACTTTGGGATAAGGACACAAAGAGTTTATGACCAGGGCTGGCGCAGAAGTAATGCCCATATATTCATCAGTAATCGAACAAAACAAAGTATGCATACACGCAGTTTGCCTAAAAGTAGTAGAAGAAATGAGAAGTAATTACATTATTCCTGTCAATTGTCTCTCTGTGTTTGCTGATTATATATAGCATTGACATATAGTAGTCACCAGGAGAAAAAAAGGACAACTGGCTTCAGTAACAAGAGACGCATCCTTCTTATGTAAATGTAAGCTATATATGTATACTTGACAGGGTCAATTGGAATGTATGCTGTCTTTCTCTAAGTCATACTCAAACTTTTATCACTCTGAGTAGTTAATGTGGGTATGTATGATACTCACAGAAGAAAATTGGAGTTTAGGGACAAAGAAGTTTAACCGTGGGCAGCAAAATGAAGAAATGAAGGGTGTAGATGTAACCACATAATTTCTCCCTTTAATTAAAGGTTGGGTCTTTAGAAGAGAAAGGGGAATAAAAGAATCAAACAACTACTTCAACAGTGTCTAAAAATGGGATCTTGTTTCCCGAATGACAGAAAGTACTGAAATGGTACGTTCTTGCTGAGCTAAAGAATATGGCATTGATGCAATGCGGGTAATCAAAGAATTTCCACTGATCTGGTAAACTGAGCTGGTGTGCAGCTTAACCTGCATCTCACCCTCCTCTGGCAGTCTCCATGATTGGGTCACTTCTGGAAACATTTGCACCTTGACCTTATCCCATTCAACGTTTTTTTTTTAATCAATAACACAGATGAAGACATATACATGTCATGCTAATCCAATTTGAAAATTGTAGAAAGCTAGGAGAGAGAGCTAATAGTTTGAATGACAGAATTAGGAAGCATAAAGGTTTAAACAGACTGGAACGACTAGACAAATGTAACAATATGAAATTTGAAGTGGAGGAGTGCAAATGCTTTTAAGAATTTCAAAAATCAATAGTGCAGACACAGGAGTGTGGGAGATAAGGTTAGACAATAACAGTTCATGTAAAATGTTCAGGGGTCAATATGAGTCAACAGTACAATGTGGCTGCTAAAAACAAATGGTAATACAACCATCCAGAAAGGATAACATGCAGCTCAAGTAACACATATTGTGTTGATGAGACCACATGAGTAACATTATTTTCAGCTTTAGACCCCACATTTTAAGAGGGTCATTGATTAAATAAAATACATCTAGGCAAAATTGACCAAAATAGCGAAGTGACTTGGAACCAAGATAAATGGAGACAAGATGAATGAAATGGGCTCATTTAGTTTGGCAAATGAAAAAGCTAGTGGGAACGCTTCTTCAAATATATGAAGTTTTAAAGTATCACCTTTGCCTCTGGAGGGAAGAATGAAGTCAAATGGGCTGAAATAAAAAATGGTTCAACTTCCTACAGGCATACCTCATTTTATTGTGCTTCTCTTTAATGTGTTTTGCAGAGATTGCCTTTTTTTTCTTTTTACAAATTGAAGGTTTGTGGCAACCATCCCTCAAGCAAGTCCATTAGGGCCATTTTTCCAATAGCATGTGCTCACCTCATGTCTCTATGTCACATTTTGGTAATTCTCACATTTTAAACTTTTTCATTATTAACATATTTGTTACAGTTATCTGTGATCAGTGTTTGATGCTACTATTGTAATTGTTTTGAGGCACCACAAACATGTCCATGTATGACAGCAAACTTAATTGATAAATGTTGTATGTATTCTGACTGCTCCACTGACCAGCCATTACCCGTTTCTCTCCCTCTCTTCAGGCATCCTTATTCTCTAAGACAAAACAGTATGGAAACTGGGCCAAGTAATAACTCTACAATGGCCTCTAAGTATTCAAGCGAAAAAAAAAGTCAATGTGGCAAAATTCATTGTTGTCTTATTTTAAGAAATTGCCACAGCCATCTCAACCTGGTCAATCAGCAGCCATTTACATTGAATCAACAACCTCCACCAGCAAAAAAGATTGTGATTCAATGAAGCCTTAAATTTTTAGGACTAAAATATTTTTTTTAATTTAAGACATGTATGTATGTATATATGTATATATATATACATGTACACATATTTACACATATATAATATACATATATATATACATATACATATAATTACACACCTAATATACTACAGTACAGTGGAAACAACTTTTATATACACTGGGAAATGGAAAAAAAAGTTGCGTGACTTAATTTATTGTGATATTCACTTTAATGTAGTGGTCTGGAACTGAACTCACAGTATCTCTCGTGTTTATCTGTAATTGTAAGAAGGATCTGAAGATGAAATAGGTTGCTTTTAGGGATAAGTTTGCTCAGGAGATTTTCAAGCCAAGGCTGACTGATCACTTGTGAAGAATTGTGTACAAAGAATTTAGAACACTAGGGGGATGGACTAGATGACCTTTGAAGTTCCTTCTACCCCATAGGAATTTATGGTTAGAAGTTTATCCTGGTCTATGATAAAAATGGTAGGTTTTTTCATAGCTAAAAATTACATAGTGATGGAAGAGGGGTAAATGGGAGAGTAACCTTGATCTGGTAAACTGAGTCCTGTTGACCAAAATTGCCCTATGGTGGAACCATGGGAGGACAAAATAGGAAGAACAAAGATCCGTCTGGTTTCACTCTAAGTGCAGTTTTTAAAATGTTTAAGTCTCTCTGAGAAATGATTAAACATACATACCTATTGTTTTTTTTCTAAAAAAAGTTTATTCTTTAAAATGGATTGGTAAAAGAACAAATTGAGTGAACTATAAGGAAGATGTTATTCTCTTGGCCTTGGGCCCATCTATACTTGTTATTAATGAGCTTATACTCAGAGTATACAAACTGTTTTTAATATGAATTTAATACCAACATCATCAGAGAAGTATATATTTTGTTTAATATTTTCTAAAATGTATTGTTTATTTTAAATGTTATTTTCTTTTAAAATTCTGAATTCCAAATTCTTTCCCTTTCTTCCAGCCCTCTCCCACCCACTGAGAAGGCAATCAATATAATATCAATTATACATATAAAATCATGTAAAATACTTCCATGTTAGCCACATTTTTTTAAAAAACAAGAAAAATAGAGAAAATTATACTTCAATTTGTACTTAGAGTAGTTATCAGTTTTCTCTCTGAAAGTGAGTAGCATTTTTTTTTTCATCATGAGTCCTTTGGAATTATATTGATTAGGGAAATCAATACACCTGTTACTGTGCACAATTATCCATCTCCCAGTACTTATTACTTCACTTTACTTAAGTTCATATAGGTCTTATCATGATTTTCTGAAACCTCCCCCCTTGTTTCTTCCCATAGCACAATACTTTATCATTATCATATGCCACAAGTTATTCAGCCATTCCCCAATTGATTAGGATCCCTTTGATTTCAGATTCTTTGGCATAATAGAAGAACTACTATTGTTAATATTTTTGTGCACATAGGTCTTTTTTTTAAATCTCTTTGGGATACAGACCAAGTAGAGACATTTCTAGGTTAAAGGATATTCACTGTTTTATAGCACTTTGGGCCTCATTCTAAACTGTTCTTCAAAATGGTTGGACCAGTTCACTGCTCTATCCAAAAGTTCATTAAGTTACCTATTTTTTTTTCCTTTACTCCCTTCAGTATTTGTCATTTCTGATAGCTGTGAGGTGGTTGTTTTCTAATTTGCCTTTCTCTAATCAATATGGATTTAACTCAGTATATATTTGAGAAATGGAGCTTTTTTCAGAGGAACTTGCTGTAAATTTTTAAAATATTATTTCATAGTTTATGGTACCTTTGAGCAAAATGCAGTTTCTCTGATTATCTCTTTTAATTAGGTCTATATTTGCTTTTACTTCTTTTGAGATCATGATGGCCACCCCTGCCTTTTGTTCAGCTGAAGCATTTTAGATTCAGCTCCAGCCCTTTATTTTATCTCTGTGTGTCTCTACCTGAAGTGTGTTTCTTGTAAACAACATATTGTTGGATTATAGTTTCTAATGCATTTTGCTATCCTCTTCCATTTTATGGGTGAACTCATTCCATTCACATTCACAGTTATCATTACTAAATGCTTTTTTCCTCTATCCCATTTGCTTCTGTTTCTTTTTTTCTGTTTTTAACTTATCCCTCTAAAAAGTCTACTTTTCTTCTAACCATTGCCTCCCTTAATCTGTCCTCCCTTTTATCTCCATTTAGCCTATTCTACTTTTTAAGGAGTTCTTTGCTTCAGTGATTTTTTGTGTCTTTTTTTTTTTACCATTAGGCCAATTGTGTTTTTTAAAGCATTATTTTCATCAGTATTTTTGATGCCTCCTTTACCAAGTTGTTAACATTTTTTTTCATAATTTTCTTGAATCACTCTGTTCTTTTCCAATTTTTCCTCTAGCATTCTTTATTTATTTGTTCTTTATTTAACTTTTCCAGGAATTCTTGGTTTTTTTTTTTGTTTGTTTTGTTTTGTTTTGTTTTTAGGCAATTGGGGTTAAGTGACTTGCCTAGGGTCACACAACTAGTAAGTGTCAAGTGTTTGGTCTGAGGCCAGATTTGAACTCAGATCCTCCTGACTTCAGGGCCGGTGCTCTATCCACTGTGCCCCCTACCTGCCCCTTTCCAGGAATTCTTGTTGGACTTGGATTTAATTAGCATTTTTCTTCAAGTCTTTGTAGCTATTTTCACATTCTTGTCTTCTGAGTTTATGTTTTGGTCTTCCCTGCCACCATAGTTGCTTTTTATGATCAATTTTTTTTGTTGTTTGCTTAGTTTTCCAGCTTTTTTTAAATTTTACTTTGAGGTATATGATAAACTTGGGCTCCAGAACAGCTAGACAGCACAATGGATAAAGCACTGACTGTGGAGTCAGGATGACCTGAGTTCAAATCCAGCCTCAGACACTTATCATTTATGTGACTCTGGGCAATCAGGAGACCCAATTGCCTCTAAAAAATGTTGGGGCCTGCTCACCTATGGGTTGGAAGTCAGTGTCCCAAGCTTTAGGCTTTTTATGGTACTATTTTCAGAGTTAGTTTTGGGAGTCTCCAAATTTTTAGTGATTACAAGGTGGTGTGATGCATGAAGAGGTGTGGACATTGTTCTCCTCATGTGAGCTCTGGTCTTTATTGAGGAAGGTTGCCTTGTCCCATGCAGCCACAAGTGCTAACACTTCTCTTTACCCTGGAACTGTGGTCAGGTCCTCTGCTCCTTTGTGACTGCCCCCGCCCCACGCCCAGTGCTCCTCTTTCTCCTGGAATTGAAATCCAGAACTGCATATGGGCAATAGAGTTGCCAATCTATGCCTGGTACACCCAGTATCAGCAAAAGGGGTCTCCTGTAATTTCTTTCTGACCAGTTGTCCAGCCTCCAAACAGTACCTGGACTGAGAGCACCAGAAATTGTTGCTATGCCTGCTGTTGCCATCACCACATTGTGGGATCCACACAGGCCACCACTCCAGTGACACAAAATTTCCCTGCCAACCTCTGAAGTTTTCTTGGGACAAAACCATGTCTCACCTTGGCCTTGTGTTGGCTCTGCCACTCTGCAATTTGTTTTGAGGTGTTATTTGTAAAGGTTTTATTTTTTAAAGGGAGATGTTTAGAGAGTTCACCTGGGTTGCCCCTAATCTATCATCTTAACCTATCAGACAAATAAATTTTGAGAGCAGGAATTATTTTATTTCTGTCTTTGTTCTCAGAATGTCTAGAACAGTGCTCAGCACACAGTAGATTCTTAATTATATTTATCGAGTAAAATTGGAATTGAAAATAACTCATATGATCCAGTATAACAGAAAATACAGCTATTTCAGGGTTGTATATCATTTGGGCTTGCCTCTACATAGTTATTTATATCAGTAATCCAGAATTTGTGAGGTTTTGCTTCATTTGGAGGTTATAGGGTAAGAGGAGAGAAAATAACATCAGAATCTGAGTTTTTGACATTCAAACAAATGGAAAGAGGACTCTAGTTAAACCCATCAGTAGGAATATATCAGGGTAGAGGAGCAGAGTCCTGGGCCTTAGTCTAAGTCTCTTCACCCTACCTCTTGCCTGGAGAACTTTTGAGGTCCAGTGGACTTCCTACTCCTCATTGTTGTCTTAGCAGTAAAAGGATATCTCTGCACTGGGGGTCAAGGAGAGGTGGTCACATATTCTCAGTTGTATAAAATCCCAATGGAAAGTTACACCTTACCTAAGGGGACTATCTTGAAGGTTAAAGCAAGAGGAATACCAGGATCTGTAAGTTACCCTATTGCCATATGTACTTTCTCACCTTATGCTCATTTTCATTAGGACTTTCTATGGATCTGATAGAAGAGTGTGTCACTGATTATTGGAGGGAATGTTAGTAACAATTACACCAACTGTATCACCTTTAAAAAAATAAATTGAGTCTAATTAATTGATAATCAACCCACAATCATAGTAGAGGGCTTGTGAGTTATATCATTAGAAAAAACAATTGTCTAAATCCTCAAGATCATACCTAGAGGCCTACATGGTTGTAATTAGCCATGATTTAGGACTTGACTTGTTTGTGCAAGTGGAAGCGAAAACAGTAGTTCTAGAAAATATTATAAATATGTAATTTTCAATATCATGAGAAATATGTAATCTTCTAATTAGCATTTCTAATATTTTGAATCATTTGTAGCTTAGAAAGTTTATATTTACCCAGAAATAAGCTTCTGTTCTCTGCCTAAAAGTAAAAACCTGAAAAAGATTTCTAAAAGAAATTTATATTGTGTCATAGCATATGTGTTATTTTAATTAGAATGTCATACATTGGGAACATGTCATAGAAAAGTGTGAGGCAGTGAAATTCTAATTGGGCTCGAATTTGATTTCTGTCATTTTTAGTGAGAGTTTTGTTATCATTGTGTATATGATAGCAGTTAATACTGAAAGCCTTTTCACAAGGATTTTAAAAGGATAAAACAGTAGTTGTGGCAACACTTTACCCTTTTTCTGTACCTAACTCATTTTCTGTCTTTCAAGACTGCTTTGCACTCTTCACAATTCAAGTTAAATTATTATTAAATAAAATTATTCTGATAGAGCTCAGAAATATACATTTTTGAAACATGTGAGAGTGACTAGAAACATGAAACTTGATTTTAAGTTTATTCTAAATATATATAGATCTTCACCAGCTTGCTTTGCTTTTCTTTGAATCTGAGGCTGGACTAAACTAATACATTCTCCTTAATCTTCTCTGAATAATCTTTTTAACTTATAAAATAATTTATTAAATTTTGTATTCAATTTCATTGTTGGTTTAAATTATTTTGCTTAAATACTGAAAATGTAGCCCATCAAGTGTTGGGAATGCCTGAAGTGAATCTTCAAGTCAGACACAGGATGGTTCTGTACTCGTCCAACTGGTTTCTTTTCTGTCCAGTCCATCCTTCCCATCCATCAGAATACATTTTTAATACACGGCTTAGAGCATGCCATTCTCTTGTTCGATAACCTCCAAAATACATTCTATAATACATCTATTTTGGGCTTTTCATGTCTTTTCCCATCCTACCTTTGTAGTCATCTTTCTCTCTTGTATCTTTTTTTCTGCACATTCTAGCTAAAATAAGCTATAAGTCATTCCTTAACCTTGTTGTGTATGTTCTCACATCCATGCATTCCTGTAGGCTACCCCTAATTTCCCAAATATAATGCCTTCACACCAGAACTAGCTGAAATCATTTTAATCTTTCAATTGCCAGCTCAGGTACCACTTGCCACAAGTAGTTTCTTGGTTTTCCCAATTGAAAGTGACTTCTTTCTTCTTAAATATTCTTAGAGTATGGGGGCCAGATTTCTGCTTTGCCTCTATCACATTCTACTTTGCATTATGTTCATTCATGTCTCTTATGCCCCCTTCCCCATTACATTGTAATCTTCAGGGTAGAGTTCAGTACCACTGTTTATAGTTGTGTTTTCAGAGTGGAACACATAGGCTTACTCATAGACAATTACATAAACTTTGTTGAATTAATTTGAAGTCAGTTTTTGAAATAACACTTTTGCTAGAGCTTTATCATGGTTATGCAGCATAATGCGAGGGTTTCTAAAATAAATTACACTTACAGAACTGATTTTAGAGGGTTTATTTATTAGTTTGCTTTATTAAGTTTGTTCCACTTTGGTTGAGGTAAAAAGATGATTCAAATATTAGAAAAGAAAAAGAAAAAAAAAGAAAAGATCAAATCCAATCATTTAAGAATGAAATCTGTTAAATTAATTAAAGAAATCTTTGTGACTGCATTACTATCTAGGCTTCCTTGCACCTTCCCAATAAGATAAACTTGCTGAATACAATTTCACAGATAGTAGATACTAAAAAATATGTTTTGAATGAATCCATGAATGATCCCAAGTGAGATAGAAGAACAAATGTGATGATGGCTGCAATGGGATAGCATGGAATGTATACATGTTGGGCACTTGGATGGCTGTGACTCCCAATGTGGAAAGCTAAGAGGAAAGCAAAATGTATTTTATTGTCAGGATCTAAAAGAAATTTTATTGGAAACTTTTATGTTTGTAGGTTTGAGTAGTTTTTATAGTGAAGAGTCCTGAAAACTGTCATAAAATTTTGCCTTGGGGGTTATGATTACATTTGTATCTCTCCCAAACTTATATAAATAAAAAAGACAGTTTTTACTGTAGAAGCTTAAGAGGTTAGAGCAGTATTTGGTCTGTGATGAACCTTTTATAGGTCTGATGTTATAAGAATTTATTTTTAAAATAAAATAAAAATACAACTTTAGAGGTCTTGATAAACAAATATCACCTTCTGTGATGGAAACTCAAAGCTAAAGTTTCAGTGTGAATGGACGTCTTCCTTCCTAAGAAGGATTTAATGACTTTATTATGCTACACAAAGTACCTTTACTGTTAGATGATTCTCCAAGCTTACATATTTGAAATGTAATAGTTAAAATATTGTCTCTAAGCTTTAGAGAAAAAAAATAAATATAGTTTGTTTAACTCTCTTCTCTCCACAACTCATGTCTAAGACCCTTATTTTGATAAAATAGGCTTTCTACCCAAAAGAATCTGAGTGACTAAACTATGAATTTCTTTATTTTCATGGCTACAATATGGTGAAAGGCTGGATATCAGAATGCATTGAGGTGGATTTCAAGTGGAAAGGAACTAACAGAATCATAGAAGAGTGGGCCAAGAAGGAGGTATTAAATTAATTGTAAAAATATGGTAACGCAATGTAATCCTTTTTTGATATACAAACAAAACCCTTCCCTTAAGGGAAGTTGCCTATAATTATTTCAATTTCATGATTGGATTTAATGGACTGAGTCCTGAGTGATATCTACACAAGGTTTAGAGTATATTTAATAAAGGGCCATTGAATATAGCATTACAAACTAACTAGGGACCAAAAAGTTAAATTCTGAAGAACACAAGTGGGCCAAAGTACCAAAGAAATAGTAGATACTTTCATCAAAAGTAATGACAATAATGGGACAACATCCCTGAATTTTTGGCATACAATGCCAACTCATCAGGCAATTTCTATGTGACAGTATTCCAATCAGGCAGATGATACCTATTCCTATTTTAAGGATTGAAACTAGGAATATAATAGTTGCATAAGTTTCAAAGATTGAAACCAGGCAGGTAATATATATGCTTGGAGGATTGCCCTCTCATTGTCTCATCTATCCCTTGAAACCTTCATTTTTATAATGTCTAGGAACAGTCAATAGTCTATTTTGCCTTTTCTTTTCTTTCACTTTCTTTTTTTTTTTTAAATTTCTACAGATTTCTTTTAGTACTCAAACAAATAATGGTAGAAAAAATTAGGCATATTTAATTCAATACTGGTCTTACTGGAAAAGTTTCCAGTATCTTTCTATTACACATAATGTTATTTATTGTTTTAAAATTATTATAAGATAAATTCTTCATTCCTCTTCTTTTTTAATATTTTACAAATAAATGAATAATGGATTTTGCTAATGCTTTCTTATTTTCTTAATTATATTTTTTAAATTAATCAAATCTCTCTATCCTATCCCCAGAAAAAGAAAAAAAAACCTGCCACAAATACCCAGTCAGGCAAAACCCATTCCCATATTTGTCGTGTCCCAAAATTCTTGTTCCATTGTCAAGAGGTAAGCAGTGTTCCAAATCATTGGGCCTTCGTAATCATGTTTGACCTGATCAGAGATTTCAACTCTTTCAAAATTTTTCATTTTTATTATATTATGACTTCATTATTTATTGTTCTCCTAGTTTTGATCATTTCACTCTGTCTCATTACAAAGTCAGGTTCAAGGGAAACCAATTTCCTCTATCCCTTTCATATTTGCATAGATGTCTACATATGCCTCACAACCATATTAGATAATGTCTCACTATCTTTCTATTTTTCTTCTCTAGTTTATTCTTTCCCCCCTACCTTGTCTTTTCCCTTTTAAGATCACCAGGATAACCAAACCACTTCTAGATTCTCCAATTTATTTAATTCCCTCTATGACCTTTGTAGACATCACAGTTCTTAGGAAATACCTTTTACTCTCCCCATCAGAATGGAAGCACTTCATGTCTACAAAGTCTTTCCTATTTGGATTTTTTTATTTACTTCTTTTATGTATTTCTTTACTCCAGAATTGTATCTTGTATTCCAAAGTTTCTAATAAACTCAAATCTCTTCATTAGGAACTTTTGAAAGTCCTCTACTTCAATAAAGGTCCACTTTCCTTCCATATAATGATTTCCAATTTTGCTGGTTAAGTTATTTTTGCTTGTAAGCCTGTAGCTTTTGACTTTTGGAATATAATTTTCCATTCCCTTCACTGCTTTATAATAATCCATTTATATTTTTGTTAGCCTGACTATGATTGCTAGCTAAGTAACTTTTTTTCCCTTGAAGCTTTAAATATATTTCTTTTTTTTAAATTTATCTTAGAAAGTCTGAATTTTGGCTAAAGATGTTTCTAGGAGTTTTCATTTTGGAATTTGGTGTCTGGTTCTAAGAGATCTGGGAAATTTTCTTTCATGATTTCTTGAAATATGATGTCTAGATTCTTTTGTTTTTAGCTAGGGCTTTCAAATGGCCCAATAATTTTAAAAATTATGTCTTCCTAATTTGATATCTAGGTCAGAATTTAAGAAAATATTAGATATTTTACTTTTTTCTATTTTTTCAATCTTTTGACCTTGTTTCAGTATTTCTTTTTGTTTCGTGGAATCATTAAAAATATTTTTAACCCATTCTAATTTTCAGATGGTCTGTAACTTGTGTAAAATTTCATCTGTTGTGTCAATCTAATAATTCTCTTTCCAGTGGATAGAATGATGGGCATGCAGTCAGGAAAACCTGAGTTCAAATCCAGTCTCAAGTACAAGGTTTGTGACCCTGTGCACTCATTCATTTTTCTCTGGCTTCTGTACCTTACTCTCAGCATTTCTTTCTTTACCATTCCACAACATCCTTCTTACTCTGAAACTTTGCTCTTCATCTGCAGCTTTCCCATCCCTGAAGATCACCCTGCACCTATGTTGCCTTCCTCCAATTAACAATTACTTCCAGATATCCCAGATGTGTGTGTGCCACTCTCCTTTAGAGTATAAGCTCTTTGAGGACAGCGACTATTGTTCTTTTAATTAGAATTAATTTCCAGCACTCAGCATCGTACCTGTCACATAGAAAGTACCTAATAAATATTTGTTGACTTGATTTTTCTGATTCAGTTTCTTAATCAATACAACTTTAAACAGTTTCATCAACACAAGAAAGAATAGATAGATGAATTTAGCATGCAACTAAAAAAAATCTAGAAAAGCAAAACATCAAAAAATGGATGTGTATCTACAAAGAAATATAAAATGCTCAGATAAACAGAAGAAGAAACAGAGAACTTTAATAGTGTAGTCTCTGAAAAAAGATATTGACAAAGAAGAGATTAAGAAAATTGAAATAGAAATTAAAGCATATCTGAAATTCCACCTCACACACATTGGCAATGATGACAAAAAAATTAAAGAAAGCATACTTTTAAATTTTCCCTAAAACCTGTTCTGCACATTACTAACTAAACACTTTAAATGACCTTGCATTCCACCTTTGGCATGAATGTTATGAGTTGCCCACTCCTCTTTTCCACTCTGCTCCCTACTTGAAGGCCCAAGATTGATACGCAATCTACTCATGTAGCTCTGAGAAATATCTGAATCTCCTTCATTATGCTTTCTTAGGATTGCGCTTTATTTCTTTTCACTAAATCTGTCCTCAGACACTCAATTTCTAAAGTTACTTTTAAAACCAATGATAAATTATTTATTTTTATTAAAAATTAGTATTTGTTTAAATAATAATTATTATTATTTATTTTATTTAACTTATTATTTATTTACCTTTTTTTTGGATGAACCAGGCCCTCTGGTTTAGCTCATTTCCCTCCTGTTTCCTGTCTATTGGCCATATCACTGTTCATTAGCACCTCCACCAGTGGGAGAAGAGGTAGAAATAAAATCAATCATTTTGGTTTCTTGTTGGCAACCCTGGTTAAAGAATTGGTGGAAAAGCTTGAAACTAATGTTTAAAATGAGATTTTTAATTTATATGTGCATTTAATTTACTCATGTTAATCCTGGAAGCTCAGGAATTAATTGATTTATCATTTGTATTCACATTTGGGTTTGGAAATCTCATTAAATCAAATGGGGAAGCTATGTTTTAATTTCTAAAAAAAGTATATAAAGATTTGGCAGTAATATATATGTGCTTTAAATAAGAGCTCTCCCTTCTTAAAAATACAAAAAATTCCAAGTATTCTAGAGGGTTTTTTTTGAGAAATATATTATCAGACTAAAATGTTTCTAAGATGCTACTTATAGCTAAATTAGATGTGTCTCCATAGAAACTAATTTGAATGTATCTCCACAGAAAGTAAGTTTTTCACAGCATTGGTAAATACAACCCTTTAAGCTTGCTAAGCACACACAAGTGAATTAATTTAGCTTGTATAAAATTCAGAAATTGTTTGACAATGAGCCTTACACAGTCATGAAATATGTATGTTAATCATTAATGAAAGAAAATTGACTTTTTAGTTACAAATGAATTATGGGGTATATGGGAGAAAGAAGAGGTGTTTTAACTTTTCAGTCTATCTCATTAAATTATGCATTCCTATTATTTTGTATTCCATTTCTTCAGAATGTGATGAGACCAAGTTAAAAAGCAGTCTTGATAAGTCCAAGAATAATATTTAAAACAAATTATAGTCTAGTTCCAAAGTATAACCTACTGATCAAAATCACAAAAAAGAGAAAGAAGATAATTTTATTAAATGAAATTAAAAAGTTTCTATGCAAACAAAATCAATGATGGTAGGATAAGAAGGGAAATGATCAATTGGAAAAAATCTCATTAAAAATGTGATGAAGGTCTAATATACAAGCTCTGTAGGGGGATAGAATAAATGTTTAAGACCAAAAGCTTTTCTCCAATTGCTAAGTAGTCAAAGGATATGAAAAAGCCATTCTAAGAAAACAGTTTTGAACTATTAACAGTCATGCTAAAATGCACCAAAAAGGGGCAGCTAGGTGGCACAGTGGATAGAGCACCAGCCCTGAAGTCAGGAGGACCTGAGTTCAAATCCAGCCTCAGACCAAACACTTGACACTTACTATCTGTGTGACCCTGGGCAAGTCACTTAACCCCAATTGCTTTTAAAAAAATTCAAAAAAAATGCACCAAAATATTAATAACTGGAGAAATAAAAATTTAAATCAAACTGAGGCTTCTCATTATGCCCAGAAAATTGGTAATTATGACAAAGTCTGAAAATAGAAAATATTGGGTTGGGGGCGGGGTGGCTATAGGAAAACAGGCACATTAATACACTGTTGGCAGACCTGTGAATTTGAATTGATATTCTCATTCTAGAAATCAATGGAATTATGAAATTTATAAAAAATGACTAAAACATTTATACTTGTGATCCAGAGATACCACTGCTAGACATGTAGTCCAAGGAGATAAAAAACAGAAAGAAAAAATTTACATATAAGAAAATACTCAATATTTTTGGTAGTAGAAAAGAACTAATAACAACTGAGGCATCAATTGGAGACCGGCTTAACAAATTCTGGCCATGAATGTAGTGGAACCAATATTACGTGGCCATAAAGGAAAAAAAAAATGATATGAAGAATTCAGAGAGGTTTGGAAAACTTACATCAACTGATACAAAATTAAATAACTATAATCAGGAAACCAATATTAATCATTACTATAAGAATTCAAATAGAACATTAAAATTAAAGCAAACATTTTATAATTATAATGACAAAACTTGGCTCTGGAAAAGACAATGGGGGATGCATCTCCTTTCAATAGAGAAATGGAGGACTGTAAGTGTGGAATGTTGCATACCATCAGACATGGTCAGTGTATAGATTGGTTTTACTAATGTTTTTTGTAATAAATGCTAGTTAACTGACAATCTGACCCTACTTTCAGCCTGGGTTCTATAACCACAATTAAGGGAAGAAGTCACTGTGAAGAAGGGGCTCATTTTTCAATACTAGCAAGTCAATCAGTCAACAAGTATTTTTTAAGTCTCTGTTATATACCAGGGACTGTATTAAGTACTGTGAATGCAAGGAAATGCAGGACAACACACACAAAACAAAGAACAAAAACAAAAACTACCACTACTAACAACCAAAACCCAAACAAAAAGAACCAAACAAAACAAAAACAGTCGATATTCTCAAGTAGCTTATGTTCTAATGGGGGAGATGATATGCAAACAGCTATGTACAAACAAGATAGAGGCTGAATTGGAGATAATCTCAGAGGGGAGGCACTAACGTTAAGGAGGACTCAGGAAGGTTTCTGGCAGAAAGCAGGACTTTAGATAAGAAAGTCAGGGAAGCGAGGAGGCAGAGATGAGGAAGGAGAGGGTTTGAGGCATGAGGAATAGCCAGTGAAAGAAAATTCACTGAGTCAGAAATGGAGTGATGCGTTCAGCAATTTCAGCTGAATAATGAGTCCACTTATAATAGTGGAAAGAGTGGCACCTAGGAGAGAAGGCTTTCTTAAGGAGTCTACTTGATACAGGATGATTGGTGGTAGGGATGATTGGATCAAGCAAGTTTTTTGTTTTTGTTTTTGTTTTTGTTTTTGTTTTTGTTTTTTAGAATAGAAGGGAAGCCACAGGGAAGAAAATAGTAGATAGGGAGACATAGTAGATAAAAAGAGAAGAGAGAAAGTATAGATAATAGCAGAGGCAACTTATAGAAGATGGGAGAAGGTGTGTAGTTGAGGTGTCATGGAAGACTTCGTCATGAATATGTTAAGAAACTGGGAAGTTAAGCACACACAATATGTGTGCTTTAATTCTCTAGTAGGAGGGCAGGAGTTAGCGTGGAGAAAAATACTTTAAGCCAGTCACTAAAGTCATTGAAAAGGGAAGGATACTGTCTTGGGGGGTCAATAGATAATGACATGTGCTACCAAAGGAGAGGGAGAACTCACAAAGTGTATCCCTAATCAAGCTTTATAATTTACAACCTGTACAAACTGCGAAAAGCATAGCAGTTGTGCTGAGCATTTCTGGGAAGTTACCATCATCCCAGCACCAATTATTAAAAACCACTTGCACACATTAAAGCCATAAAGATTAAAAATATAGCACACTTGTCATTAAATATGGATGAATTCATGCAATATGTATTATATATGGAAACATTGTCCTGCCACATGAGCTTTATCACAAACCCAACCGAAGCTCCTCAAACCCAGAGTCCCAAATCAAAACACATTTTGGCAAAGCCAAAGAATAACTTTGTCATGCAAAATAAACACAGATGTTCAGAACACAGACTGTAGCTTTTAGGCAACTGGCTAAGATGAGACAGTGCATTAGGAAAATGTGCTGCTCTGTAAAAGCCGATTGCCTCCTCACAGACTGTACATTAGCTTCTCCTGAGGCTGCAGGAGTCATTTAAAGGACAGATTCTGCTGGCGTTTTAAAAATTATATTTCTTCAATACCTAGTGTTGAAATCCATTCAATTTTCGTTCTCTTTTGGAGCGCTGAGCATGTGCAAGTGATAAGAGTATTTTCCTTTGTGATTGGTTTTAGGTGCTTCATGTTTTAAACAGAAGTGACATTTCTGACACACCTTGAGTCTCACCTTGTTTTTCTCATCCAGTTTATTATTTCTCCTTTCTTAATCAGATCCCTTGACAAATTTCTCCTGAGGGGTTTTAGGTTGTACTGCCAAGTGCCAGGTGGAATTGGGGCAAACCAGGGAGCCCCACCTCACCTTCAGAACCCTGGACAACATCTTGTCTTAGTGCTGAAGGTACTTGGTGCTTTGGAGTAATGCAAACTGTATCATATACAATTGTTTCTATTTATTTTCTTTTAGCAAAATCCCTGATACTTTTCTGAGTCTTTTAAACCGATTTTGCTTATGGGGCCAGGAGTAACTCTTGTGCATTTAAGCATTTGTAATGCCAAAGAGATGGAGTTTGAATATTTGACAATTCCCTTTCTGCTGGAGAAATTCATACATCTCTTAGTGATCATGCACAATATGTGACCTCCTAGAAATACTGTCATTTCTACTGGATCAAACTTACTCAGACTTTTTATTAGAGCACAACCTAATATTCTTAGTGTCCAGCAAAGCCAGAGTTGTGAGCAAAGCTGGGAAACAAAAGCAAGTATTTAACAAAACTCCTGAAAGGAAAATTCTTTCTTTCCTTCCTTCCTTCCTTCCTTCCTTCCTTCCTTCCTTCCTTCCTTCCTTTCTTTCTTTCTTTCTTTCTTTCTTTCTTTCTTTCTTTCTTTCTTTCTTTTTCTCTTTCTTCCTTCCTTCCTTCCTTCCTTTTTCTTTTTTTCCTTCCTACCTTCTTTCTTCCTTTCTTTCTTCTTTTTGTTCTTTTTCCTTGCTTCCTTTTTTTTCCTTCCTTGCTTCTTTTCTCCTGCCCTCCATCATTCCTTTCTTTTTTCTTCCTTCATTATATTATTTCTATCTTTATTTCTCTCTTTTTCTCTTCCTTCTTTCCTTCCTTCCTTCCTTCCTCCCTTCCTTCCTGCCTTTCTTTCTTTCTTTCTTTCTTCCTAGAGGGTGAAACCAGGAGCAATTATAGTTTGCTTCCCTTAGAAATTCTGAGTCTGTGGACTTTATTAGGCTTACTTTGCTTTATGTAGGCTGGGATGGTCTTTTAAGCAGACAAGAAAACAAGCATTTGTTCCTTGTTTCTTGAAGCATTAAAAGACCAGCTCAGGAAGAGTTCAAGCTAGCAGTTTCACTATTTCTTTAATAAAAAAAAGTTAATATAATTATCAATACAGTGACAGAAAATAGTTAACATCAAATGTTACTTACCACTTCCTTAATGATCCTAGTAATTTCAGAATTTCAGTAATGTAAGATATATACTCTTAATTAGGTTGAGCTGAACCATGCCCTAAGTCCCCCCAACTAGAGATTTTACCTAATAAAGGAATTTAGCTTAAGCTGCTAAAAAATGAAAGCTGGGTCTCAGCTTCTAATGTCCTGGCCCTGTTCTGTTGGGATTCATGGAATGAAAGGCAAAACAGTCGGAATGAGGTGGTTTTCTTTGCCAGAGTTGCCAAGGACCACTGGGGTCTCATGACCTGGCCTCGTTACCTCATATTACATCTCCTTCTTGCCTTCTTAAAGTATAAAGAATTTTTCATGGGTCTCTTGGTTGAGAAAATCCATTGTTATTTGCACTCATAGGACATCCCCCAAGTGGGGGATCATGGCTTTGATTTACTTCAGGACTTGACACTTCTTTTGCTGATCTCAAGGAAATTCTTTCTTGGCTATTTGCTGTTGATTCTACATGAGGAGCTAAGGAGTATTTTACTTCAACTGTACATCCTTTGAAAGTATGTTCTTTTAACCCTTAAATAGTAAAAATTATTTTTAATTAGATTTTAGAGTTCATGAGAGTGCAATGTATTTTAAAATTGGAACCTCTTGTACTAAGCTTAATTTAGCTTTGGCCCCCACAGTGACAAAGTTATCCATAATGATAACACAATATCTTGAATATAGTAGGTGCTTTATTGAAAAAATATTGTCAAATTATTGCTAAAATTATTGAAGAAAGGAGCCATCCCAATGAACAAGTACTATAGAAGAAAAAAAAGTCAGTCAAAATCCCCTAATGAAGGTGAAGTTTAAATCAAATTATACAAGGTACCCTAAAATTCTAAGAGACTCCATGTTTCAGAAGAGCAAAGAATCAAATAAAATTTTTAAATAAAATTATACAAAATTCTTTTGGAAAAAATCAGGATCTACCAAGAAAAAGGAATTTAGAACTAAAGACAAAGATATTGTGCCTAAGTATCAAAAACATTGACTTCTAGCAGGACAATTGAAAGAATTCCTTCTAAAGAACCCAAATGTAAGTAGCATGTTCATCATGCAGACTGACAAAGTAGAAGAACATGGAACAGTTTCAAATAGCAGTGAAAGAATAAGAAACATATTGGTTGTTTTCATGTGATTAAGACTCAAAAAGGCCTCAAATGTAGAATGGGGGAACTGTTTTGTTTGTTGTTTGATGTTTCTAAATAAAAATAAAACTGCTTAACTGGCATCGAAAAGCCAATGAGAATATTAATGGACTAATGACTTTAAAGAACAAAAGACACAACCAAAAAACACAGGAGAAGAATAGAAGTAAAACTTAATTAATATTTTATGGGTAACAATATCATAACCTCATGAGTAAATTTTTACTATAGGTCAAGTGATGGTATAATAATATAAAGAAGCTTCTCTTAGGGAGAATGAACATTGGGAGATCTGCATGAAGACTGTCTTGGAATTGAAAGGAGAGATGAATAAGAGACTTTTGACCTCTCATTTTATTTTGGGGAGTAGCTACATCAATGGTTCTTCTCAATCTGAACCAATCAAATCTCAAGGATAGTTTCAAGACATTTTAAGTGGAGGAGAGGAAATGAAACTAATATGCTTAAGAAAAAGGGGAGAGGAGTGTTTAGGTTATTGTTCAAACTATATTCTGCTACTTATCTGTAAGATCCTTAATGTGTTCTAGAGCAGATGGGTCAAACACATAACCCAAGGGCTTCACATGGCCTGCCACATTCCCTAGTGTGGTCTGAACCAGATTAAGATGTAAAGATGGAGAAGAGAAGTCAGGAAATTGCCTGAGCTCTCCTTATTTTCCCTCAGAAAAAGTGTTAAATGAAGACTCTAAGTAGATTCTGGGATGATAGAACCTACAAAAAGACAAATATTGAGTGAAACAATTTTCCTGTTAAGATAACTTAGAAAGACTTCAGGAAAGGTTTGTCTCACTTGGGTAAAGGAAGAGTGCAGGCAGAGCAGATGCTGTATGGGCAAGTTAGCTGAAGGCTCCTAGCCAAAGCACAAATCAGCAACTGAGGTTTTCAGTCCTGACTCAGCAGTCCAGTGGCACAGCAGGCCAGCTGTGAGGCCTCTAGCCCCTGTGCAGAAGGCAAATTGCCAGCCCAAGAACCCTGCAAACAACAGGTGCAACTAGGCCAGGGCACCCCCAGGGCAGTAAGCAAGCCACCAGCACCTGAAGCCACAGTGCACAAAGCCATTGACCAGGCCCTGCTCTCCCAGCACAGGAAGCCTGGAACAGTGCCCCTCTTCCCCTGGAGCTGAGCTCAACTTTAAAAACCATGCAATATGCAAAAAAATGATCAAGAAATAAAAAAAGAGCCTTGCCTTGAGAAAGCTACTATGATGACAGGTAAGATCAAAACACAGACTCAGAAGAGGACAACATTGTAAAAATACCTACATGAAAAACCTCAAAGGGGAAAATGAATTGGTCTCAAGCCCAAAAAGCCTTCTTGGAAGAGCTAAAAAAGGATTTTAAAAGTCAAATAAGAGAGCAAGAGGAAAAAATGGGAAAAGAAATGAGAGGCATGCGAGAGAGAGTCAATAGCTTGGAAAAGGAAGGACAAAAATTGACTGAAGAAAATAATTTCTTAAAAATACAATTGGGGGGTGGAGCCAAGATGGCATAGGGAAAGCAGTGACTTGCTTGAGCTCTCCCCCAAACCCCTCCAAATACCTGTAAAAATGTCTCTAAACAAATTATAAAGCAGAAGAACCTACAAAAAGACAGAGTGAAACAAATTTCCAGCCCACGACAACCTGGATGATTGAGGGGAAAGGTATATCATGCCGGGCTGGGAGAGGAGTGCAGTTTGGTGTGAGCATGCAGGCCACAGCAAACCTGGAGCAGTCCTCAGAGGACTGAATCGCAGGCAGCTGTGGCAGTTTCCAGACTTCTCAAACCATAAACACCAAAGACAACTTAGAAGGTCAGTGGGAAAAGCCTGTTTCTGTGGTGAGACAGAGAAGCTAGATCCCAGCCACAAGTCCCCAGTGTGACCCGGGGTGGTGGCTGCTTCCTGAGGTTCTGGCCCACAGTCTGAGGGGAAATTGGGTGGCTGATCAGAAGGGGATGGCAGGGATCTCTTTGCCAGTACTGAGGCAAGAATCTCTTGCTTTGCCTGTGCTTGGATCTGGGTCACAGTTCTGGGTGGCAATCCTGGGACAAGGAAGAGCATTAGCATGGTGGAGCTTGTAGTGGTAGACAGAAAAGACTGCTTGTGGTTACTCATAGACCAGAGCACAGGCCAGGAAAGAAGTAAACACTTCGCCCTTGATCATAGCACCTTGGAAGAACTGAAAATTTACAGGTCCCTAGGAGTATCTTTGAAAATAGCTGTACAAACCCCCAAAGCTTGGGACAGTACATTCTCCACATTGGAAGCAGACTCCTACCTTAACAAAGAGTTTAAAACTCAAGTAATTGGCTGGGATCATGAGTAAACCTCACAAAAAGAGTCAGACTATATTATCTTACTTTGGTGACAAAGAAGATCAAAACATACAACCAGAAGAAGACAACAAAGTCAAAACTCCTACATCCAAAGCCTCCAAGAAAAATATGAATCAGTCCCAGACCTTGGAAGAGCTCAAAAGGGATTTGGAGAATCAAGTAAGAGACATAGAGGAAAAACTGGGAAGAGAAATGAGAATGATGCAAGAAAATCATAAAACACAAGTCAACAGTTTGCTAAAGGAGACCCAAAAAATTACTGCAGAAAATAACACCATAAAAAATAGTCTAACTCAAATGGCAAAATATGTCCAAAAAGCCAATCAGGAGAAGAATGCCCTCAAAAGCAAAATTGGCCAAATGGAAAAGGAAGTCCAAAAGATTACTGAAGAAAATACTTCCTTAAAAATTAGAATAGAGCAATTGGAAGCTAGTGACTTTATGAGAAATCAAGACACTATAAAACAAATCCAAAAGAATGAAAAATTAGAAAGCAATGTGAAATATCTCATTGGAAAAACAACAGACCTGGAAAATAGATCCAGGAGAGAGAATTTAAAAATCATTGGACTATCTGAAAGCCATGATCAAAAAAAGAGCCTAGACATCATCTTTCAAGAGATGATCAAGGAAAACTACCCTGATATTTTAGAACCAGAGGGCAAAATAGAAATTGAAGAATCCACCCATCTCCTCCTGAAAGAGATCCCCAAAGGAAAATTCCTAGGAATATTATAGCTGAATTCCAGAGTTCCCAGGTCAAGGAGAAAATATTACAAGCATCCAGAAAGAAACAATTCAAGTATTGTGGAAACATAATCAGGATGACACAAGATTTAGCTGCTTCTACATTAAGGGACTGCAGGGCATGGAATATAATATTCCGGAGAGCAAAGAAGATAGAATTACAACCAAGAATTACCTATCCAGCAAAACCGCTTCAGGGGAAAAAATGGTTATTCAGTGAAATAGAGGACTTTCAAGCATTCCTGATGAAAAGACCAGAGCTGAATAGAAAATTTGACTTTCCAATACAAGACTCAAGCGGAACATGAAGAGGTAAACAGGAAAGAGAAATTATAAGAGACTTATTAAGGTTGAACTGTTTACATTCCTGCATGGAAAGATGATATTTATAACTCATGAGACCTTTGTCAGTATTAGGGTAGTTGGAGGGAAAATTATATGTATGTCTATAGATATAGAGATATAGATAGATAGATAGATAGATAGATAGATAGATAGATAGATAGATAGATAGATAGATAGATAGATAAAAGGCACAGAGTGAGTTGAAGATGAAGGGGTCATATCTGGAGAATAAAATTAATGGATGAGAGAGGATTATACTGGGAGAAGGAGAAAGGGAGAGGTAGAATGGGGTAAATTCTCTCACAAAAAAACAGAAAAGAAAGACTCTTACAATGGAGGGGAAATGGGTAAGATGAGAGGGAATGAGTGAATCTTATTCTCATAGGATTTGACTTAAGGAGGGAATAACATACACACTCAATTGGGCATGGAAATCTGTCTTACCCTATAGGAAAATAGGTGGGGGGAAGGGGACAAGAGAGTAGGGGGATGATAGAGAGGAGGGCAGATTGGGAAAGGGGGTAATCAGAAGCAAACACTTCTGAGGAGCGACAGGGTCAAAAGAAAGAATAGAATAAATGGAGGGTGGAATAGGATTAAGGGAAATAGAGTTAGTTTTTCACAACATGTCTAATATGGAAGTGTTTTGCATAACTGCACATGTATAACCTACATTGAGTTGCTTGCCTTTTCAATGAGGGTGGGTAGGGAGGGAGGAAGGTAGAAAATTTGGAACCCAAAGTTTTAAAAACACATGTTAAAAAAATGTTTTCACATGCAACTGGGAAATAAGAAATACAGGAAATGGGGTACAGAAATCTATCCCACCCTACAGGAAAGTAGAAGTGGAAGAGGATAAGAGAAGGGGGGTGAGAGATAGAAGGGAGGGAAGCTTAGGGGGAGGGATATTCAGAACACATACCATCTTGGGATGGGGGAAGGGGCAAGATGGGGTGAGAATTTGAAACTCGAAATCTTGTGGAAGTAAATGTTGAAAACTAAAAATAAATAACTTTTTAAAAAAAAAGTAAAAGAAAATTAAAAAAAATAAAAAGGTAAACAGGAAAGAAAAAGAAAACCATGATGTTCAGTTAGATATCATAGACCTCTGGAGAAAATTGAATGGAGATAGAAAGGAATATACCTTTTTTCTCAGTGGTACATGGTGCGTACACAAAAATTAACCTTGTATTAGGACATAAAAGCCACACAATCAAATGCAGAAAGGCAGAAATATCAAATGTATCCTTTTCATATCATGATGCAATAAAATTACGTGTAATAAAGGTTCGTAGAAAGATAAATTAATAATTAATTGGAAAGTAAATAATCTAATCCTAAAGAATGAGTTAATCAAACAAGAAATCAAAGAAACAATCAATTTTCATCAAAGAGAACAATAATAATGAGACTACTTACCAAAACATATGGAATGCAGCCAAAGTAATTTTAGAGGAAATTTTATATCTCTAAATGTGCATTAATAAAATAGAGAATGAGGACATCAATGAATTGGGCATGCAACTAAAAAAGTTAGAAGAATAAATTAAAAAAACCCAAATTAAATGCCAAATTAGAAATTCTGAAAATGAAAGGAGAGATTAATAAAATAGAAATTAAGAAAACTATTGAACTAATAAACAAAACTAAGAGCAAGTTTTTATGAAAAAAAACCCAATAAAATAGATAAACCTTTGGTTAATTTGATTAAGAATGCAAAGAGAGAAGAAAACTAAACTACCAGTATCAAAAATGAAAAGGGTGAACTCATCACCAAATAAAGAGGGAATTAAAGAAATAATTGAGAGTTATTTTGTCCAATTGTATGCAAATAAATCTGACAAACTAAGTCAAATGAATGAATATTTACAAAAAAATACAAATCTCCCAGATTAACAGAAGATGAAATAATATACTTAAATAACCCCCTTATAGAAAAATAAATTGAACAAGCCATTGATGAACTCCCTAAGAAAAAATCTCCAGGGCTAAGTGGATTTAGAAGTGAATTATACCAAAAAAAAATTTAAAGAATGATTAGTTCTAATATTATATAAACTCTTTGGAAAAATAGGTGGAATACTACCAAATTCCTTTTATGAAATAAATATGGTGCTGATACCTAAACTCGGGAGAGTCAAAACAGAGAAAGAAAATTATAGACCAATTCCCATAATGAATATTGATGCAAAATTTTAAATAAAATATTAGCACAGAAATTACAGCAATTTACCACCAGGATATACTCTATGACCAGGTGGGATTTATACCAGGAATGCAACACTATCGGCATAATTGACCATATCAATAGCAAAACTAACAGAAATAAGACAATTATCTCAATAGATGTAGAAAAAGCTTTTGACAAAATACAGCACTCCTTCCTGTTAAAAATACTAGAGAACATAGGAATAAACAGAGTTTTCCTTAAAATTAGAAGTACCATCTATCTAAGACAATCAGCAAGCATTATATGTCATGGGGATAAGCTAGAAGTTTTCCCAATAATATCAGGGTGAAACAATAGAAATGTTAGCTTTAGCAATGAGAAGAAAAATAAATTGAAGGGATTAGAATAGGTAATGAGGAAATAAAACTATCACTCTTTGGAGGTGATATGATGGTATACTTAAAGAATACTATAGAATCAACTAAAAAGCTACTTGAAATAATTAACAACTGTACCAAAGTTGCAGGATATAAAACCGCATAAATCATTGACATTTCTATATAATAGTAACAAAGCCAGGCAGCAAGAGATAGAAAGAGAAATTCCACTTAGAATAATGTAGACAATATAAAATATTTGGGAACCTATCTGTCAAGACAAGCTCAGGAACTATATGAAGACAATACAAAACATTTTTCACATCTCAAAACTTTTCAGATCTACACAATTGGAAAAATATCAATTGCTCATGGATAGGCCAAGCTAATACAATAAAAATGATAATTCTACCTAAATTAATTTACTTATTCAGTGACATACCAAGCAAATAACCAAACATTGTTTTAAAGAGCTAGAAAAAAATAATAACAAAATTCATCTGAAAAAATAAAAGATTCAAGAATATCAAGAGAATTAATGAAACAAAAAATACAAAGTAAGGTGAATTAGTCATACCAGATCTAAAATTATATTATAAAGCTGCAATCATCAAAACTACTTGGTACTGACTAAGAAATAGACTGTTGGATTAGTGGAATGTGTTAGGTCTTCAAGGCTCAGTAGTAAATGACTATAGTAATCTACTACTTGATAAACCCAAAGACTCTAGCTTCTGGAATAAGACCACACTATTTAACAAAAACTGCTGGGAAAACTGGAAAAAAGTATGGTAGAAAGTAGGCAAAGATCAACATTTCACACTGCATACCAAGATAAAATCAAAATGGGTACATGATTTAGGCATAAGGGGTGATAAAGTAAGCAAATTAGGCGAACAAGAATTAGTTTACCTGTCAGATCTATGAAGAACAGAAGAATTTCTGACCAAGCAATAGATGAAGAACATTATGAAATGTAAAATGAATAATTTTTATTACATTAAATTAAAAAGGTTTTGCACAGAGCCAATGCAACCAAGATTAGAAGGAAAGCAGAAATATGAGAAACTATTTTTACAGCCAGCTTTTTTTCTGAAAAAAAGCCTCATTTCTAAAATATATAGAAAACTGAGTCAAATTTATAAGAATAAAAGTTATTCCCTAATTGATAAATGATCAAAGAATATAAACAGGTAGTTTTCAGATGAAGAAATTAAAGCCATCTATAGTCATATGGAAAAAACACTCTAACTCACTATTTATTAAAGAAATGCAAATTAAAGCAACTCTGAGGTACTACCTCACACCTATAAGATTGGATAATGTGACAGAAAAGGAAAATGATAAATGTTGGAGAAGATGTGGGAAAATTGAAACACTAATGCATTGTTGGTAGAGTTGTGAACTGATCTAACTATTCTAGAAAGCAATTTGGAACTATGCCCAAAGGGCTATAAAGCTGTGCATACCTTTTGATCCAGCAATACCACTACTAGGTCTGTATCCCAAAGAGATCATAAAAAAAGGAAAAGGAACCATATGTACAAAAATATCTATAGCAGCTCTTTTTGTAGTGGCAAAGAATTGGAAATTGAGGGCATGCCCATCCATTGGGGAATGACTGAACAAGTTGTGACATATGAATGTAATGGAATACTATTTTGCTATAAGAAATAATGAGCACATGGATTTCAGAAAAATCTGGGAAGTCTTACATGAACTGATGCTTAGTGAAATGAGCAGAACCAGGAGAATATTGTACATAGTAACAGCAACAGTAACAGTTGATCCACTATGACACATTTAGCTCTTCTCAGCAATTCAATGATCTAAGACAGTTCCAGAAGTCTCAAGATGGAAAACACTATCCACATCCAGAGAAAGAACTATGGAGTCTGAATGCAGATCAAAGCATACCATTTTTACTTTAAGTGTACTGTTTTTGTTTCTTTTTTCTTTCTCATGGTTTTTCCCTTTTGCTCTGATTCTTCTGTCACAACATGACTAATGTGGAAATATATCTAATATGATTGTACACGTATAATCTGTATCAGATTGCTTGCCATCTTAGGGAGGGGGAAGAGGAGGGAGGGAGGGAGAAAATATTTGGAACTCAAAATCTTATAAAATGAATGCTGAAAACTATCTTTACATGTCATTGGAAAAATAAAATACTATTAAGTGGAAAAAATGTAACCAGCAATATTTAACAAATTAAAATAAAATAAAACATAGATGATGTTAGTAAATGATTCTCTAAGTCAATATGAAGCCTAGAGATCCTTATGTATGGGTCAGTGTTTTTAGTGTTTGTGTGTTTCCATCCGAGTTGGACACCACTGTTCTAGTGAATCTTTTACTATTTCATTGTCTTTAGGGATCTTACTAATCAACTCTGACTTTGAGGATATAAAAAGCCTGGCCTAGATAATGCTGAAGGAGGGGGAAAATAAGTTTAATTTTTTTTTCCCGCAGTTGGGGAACAAGAATGGAACTCTCTTTCTTTGTAAAATTTAAAAACTGTTGCAGCATTTCTTGTCCTCAGCATGTCAACTTGGGAGCAATTGGCATATATGTCCACAGTCCCAGCTTCACCAATCTGACTTGGATCACATTCTTTCAGTGTTAACATGCCCCATTCCATTCACTTAATGGTTGGCTATTCCTAAATACTGGTGTTTCTCAAAATTTTTGGTCTTAAGACAAAACTCTTAAAAATTATTGAGAGCTCCCCCTCAACAGCTTTTTAAATAAAATTTGGGTTATATCTATTAATGTTTACCAAATTAGAAAGTAAAACATCTTTGTATTATTGTGAAAGTGGTTTTGATCTCACAAATGCCCTGGAAATATATTAAGAATCCCCAGGATTCCCCCAGACCACACTTTGAGAACCCCTGTGATAAGCAATTATAGACCTGAGGATCTATAATTGTTGTTCAGCTCCATTATTATTTTCCATAATCCATTCAAAACTAAACTGTCCTTTCCCTATAGATACACAAATCTCTCAGAAAGGCCCAGAAGATAAGAAAAAAATCTTTTAAACCACTAAAATACAATGATGACAAATTTACATTGTATACTCCTCCCTTCAAGCTTGGAGCTCCCCTCAGCAATTAAGTGAAGAACACTAGCCATAAAAAAGCATCAGGTACTAAAAAGGGAAAGGGCACATCTTATTCTTTCTTATTTGTCCTTTTGCACTGAGGAATAAACCCCTTGTAATCCTCAGAATTCAATCCGTCCCTAATGTATTTAAGAGAAAGTGAGTTATTAGGAAATCCCTTCATAGAACCAAATGGAAACTTTCCAGGCTGTAAAGTCCAGGGACAACACAGATGGTAGGCCCTAAAGACAATTTATTCAATTATCTTCAAGATGGAAGATACCGGATCATATTCAGAGTTGTCTTTCTTTCCTGAATGGCCACAGACAGTTTACTCACCAACCATCCAGGAGTGTCAGAAGAATCCTCAGAGTAAAGGACACTGTTGCCATAGGTAGTACCAGAAGTACTACCAAAAGCATGGTGACCACCTAGGGTTCATTTTCTCTGCATCATTCATCAACTCCTTCGAGGACAGCCCATCCCCCAAATTGTTGACTATTGACAATTGTAATAGGCAGGACCTGGGCCATTTATTTCTTTTTGAAAAGGTGAAACAGTTTCTTCATTTAAGTAGCAGGGAAAAAATAAGTCCATTAAAATCTCAGCCTTTCTGAATTTCACTAACAAAACTTAGGAAAAAAAGACAGAAAGAAATTCCATTTAAAAAAAAAGACTACCAAATGTATAAACTATTTGAATGTTAACCTACCACAGCATATTGGATTTATAAATACAACTACAAAAATCACTTAAAGAAATAAAGGAAAGCATCATTTTTGAGCCATGACAAAATAATAAAATTATGATATTATCACATACTCCTCCCTTTGATCTATTCACACAGCCAGCACTCTCATTTAGGCCCTCATCAACTTTCTTTTTTTTTCTTTTCTTTTCTTTTTTTTTTTTTGCTTAGGCAGTTGGGGTTAAATGACCTGCCCAGGTCACACAGCTAGTAAGTGTCAAGTGTTTGATCTGAGGCCAGATTTGAACTCAGGTCCTTCTGACTTCAGGGCCAGTGCTCTATCCACTGTGCTACCTAGCTGCCCCACCTCATCAACTTTCACTTGGACTATTACAATAGCTTCCTCATTGGTCTCCCTATCTTGTCTTTCCCCCAATCCAATCTGTCTTCCACATTGCTACCATCATGATATTTCTAGAGCATAAAGTAGGAACATACCACTCTACTACTTGAAGACCTTCAGTGACTTCATCTTATCTCTGATATCAAATGCAAGGTCCTTCCTTGTCATTTGAAGCCCTCGATGGTCTAACTAAAC
This sequence comes from Vombatus ursinus, assembly GCF_900497805.2. Classification (NCBI taxonomy): domain Eukaryota; kingdom Metazoa; phylum Chordata; class Mammalia; order Diprotodontia; family Vombatidae; genus Vombatus; species Vombatus ursinus. The sequence goes on along the minus strand of NW_020950239.1, from coordinate 13,309,319 downwards.
TGTACTGTTTTCTCCCATATTCTATTCCATCTCCTGTCTTCATTCCTCCATTCTCCCGTGTCTACAATGGACTCTCTCATCAACTCCACCTCTTACAATCCTAAGTTTTCATGGAAACTCTTTTATTGGAGGTCTTTCTTCATCCTTCTCCAGTTGATGATGTCCTTGCAAATCATCAGCTGTTTGCTTTATATACTTTATATAGATTTTTTACTTTATATAGATTTTCAATAGACATATCTGTGCATATTGTTTCTTCTCACAGAAGGTAAACTCCTTAAAGGAAGGATGCCTTCATATTTGTCTTTGTATCCTCAAAGTATAAAATACTGCCTGGCACATATGAGGTACTTAATAAATTTTTTGATTGATTTCTAGAACTATACAAAATAATACCAATATTTATTTGGAGGAACAAAAAAAAGTCTGCAATTTTAATAGGAGTGATAAGGATTTTACCAGATTTCCAAATATAAAATAGTAATCATAAAAAAAGAAAACACAACAACTATATGGTATTGATTTAAAAATATAGAAAAGTAGATCAATAAAATACATTAGAATTGTTTCACCTAATAGCAATTAAATACAGTTAGCCCAATATTTCATACATCTGAGTACATAAGCCATTGAGGAAAGAACTCCATTTTTGGCAAAAACTGATGAAAAAAAGGACAACAATTTTAAGGAAATTATGTTTAACTTTAGACCAGCATCTTAGCCCTTATGCTACAATAAAGTCCAGAAGTAAATATAGAAAGTCACATCATGAAAATTTAGAGGTCAACAGAAAGAGGTACCTTTCAGATCTTGGACTGGGGGCATAATGTTTAGATAATTAGCATTTGAATAGCATCTACTATGTGCCAGGAACTGTGCCAAGGACTTTAACCAAGTGAGGAATAGAGTAGACTTTAAAAGATAAAATATACAAATTCAGCTATATAAAGTATAAAAGCTTTGACACAAATATAAAGGATACAGTTAGGACAAGAAGAAAGGTGCTCAGTCGGGGATAAAAATTATTTGCATCAAATGTCACAAATGTTATTCTAACATCCAACATATGTAGGAAATTGATATTAATTTGATTGACATAAGATGATTTAAAAAAAAAAAACCTAGGTGGTGCAGTACCTAAAGCACTGGGCCAAGAAGACTTGAGTTCAAATCTAGCCTCAGACACTTAATAGATGCCTTGCCTTGTGCAAGTGATTTACATTGTATTTGCTATGAGTTTCCTCAATTGTAAATTGAGGATGATAATAACACCTATGTCCAAGAGTTGTTGTGGGAATCAAATGTGATAATATTTGTGAAATGCTTGGTACTGGCATATAGTAGGCACCATAAAAATGCTACTTGTTGATGTTTTTATTACCTAAAACTTTTTCCATAATTTATAAATGGTCAAAGGATATGGGCAAACTTTTCAGAGGCAGGTTGAATCATCTGAAATCTTAGGAGAAAGAATGTCTAAATAATAAATAAGATAAATATTAATTAAAGTAACTATGAGTTTTCATCTTACACCAACAAAATTGCCAAATAAATACAAAGTAAAAACAATATTAGAGGAAAGTCCAATGGATGAGTCAAGAGGAAAGCATTTTCTGCTCCAGAGATGATTATGATGTAAAAACATAAGGAATCAATAAAATATATTTAAAAAAGAATTCCCTATGCATATTATACATTTAAACAGATATGCACCCATGCATATACACACATTAACCAGACTGGTGATTTTATCAGTGAAGTGACCTCCAGTGAGGAATTTCCTCTCTGGAACTGAGAGTCTTAGAAAGTTCCCTGGACTACTGAGAGCTTAAGGGATTTACTCTAATTTATATTTTACCATGGCACATAGTTGATTAAATTTATCTGCCACTATTTGCTCTGCTACTCTTTCCTAGATGGAAGCTCCCTCACTTTCCAGTCTTTTCTTTTTTACTAACACAAAGGGCATTCTATGAATATTTTCATAGTCATCTATTTATCTCTCTGTCTGTCTATCTATCTATCTTTCTATCTATCTGCCTTTCCCTCCAAGGTTTCTAATTGCTTTCCCAGAATATTTGTTTCACTATCAACTCTAATAACTATGCATTAATTAGTATGCTTGTTTTCCCCTCTGTATCCCACATTGATTGTTCCCATTCCTGTCAACATCTCCTATTTTGGAGGTGTGAAATGAAACCTCAGAATTGTTTTTATTGTTATCTATCTTACCAGTATGGATTCAGAACATTTTTTTCAAATAGTCCTATGCATTTTGCAATTCCTCTTTACTTCATGTGCAGTGTCTTGAAACTACTTCCATATACACATTTCAATTTACAGAAACAAACAAAGATGATAACAAATGAAGAGGACTTAATTGTTGATATTTGTGCCATGTTAGAGATTCAGTGCCAAACTTACCAAGCTACCAAAGGATTACTTCATAGAAGTAGGAAAAAAATTACAAAACTCATCTGGAGGAATTGAAAAGCCAAGAATATCAATGAAAAGAATGAAAAGAAAGGAGAAGGAGGAGAACCTAGCTCTATCAGATCTCAAGCTACACTGCAAGGTAGTAACTATAAAAAAAAATGGCACTGGTTTAAGCAGAGAAGTTGATCATTGTAATGTACAATATACAGAAATCAAGGAAAAATCTTAACCTTATAGAACAGTGTTCAATAAACCACAGGGTACCATCTAATGGAGTAAGGGCTAAGTATTTGGGGTGAGGGAGTGAAACTGCTGGGAAAACTAGAAACAACTCTGGGAAATATGGCTTTAGCATAATACATCACACCATATATCACATTTAGTGCCAAATGGAGTCATGATATAAAAGATCATATCATAAGCAAATTAGAGTAGCTAGTAACAAATATTTTTTGAAACCATGGGTAAGGGGGAATGAATGAAAACAACAATGGATACAGAAGATAAAATGGAAGATATTGATTACATAAAACTAAATAACCTTTGCACAAGCAAGATCAGTAAAGTCAGATAGGAGAGAAACTTTTAAATGTGACAAAGGTTTGATAGACAAGACATAAAAGGGATTGATACGAATATTCTATTCTCTGATAGATAAATGGCCAATGTTTGTGAACAGACAATTTTAAAAAGATGAAATTCAAGCTATCAACAATTATATAAAAATTACACAAGTAATTAGTTATAAGTATATTGCAAATTAAAATAACTCTCCTCACATCCCCAAAAAGATAAGCAAAAATGACCCAAAAAAGGAAAATGACAATTTTTCGAGGTGATGTGAGAAAATAGACACACTAATGCACTGCTGCTAGAATTGTGAATCGGGCCAGCCATTACAGGAATTAGTTTAGGGGTAGCTTCAGAGATCATGACTTCTCATGATGGAGATAAGTGCCAGCTACTGACTCTAGAAAGGTATCAATCTTTGGAGCCCAATAGAAAGTTATATCTAAGGTAAATTTTATGAGCCACTCCACAAAAGTAGTAAAGGATTCCCAGGTCTAGGAGTTTTGAGGTACTCTTAGGCCCCACATGTTCTCTATGTATATATGCCCCACTACCACTATAAGTTTGATTCTACTCTTCCCAGGAACCTTCTGTGTTCAAGGGGTGAGGACACCTCTGAGTTGTGGGAGAGGATGTTTTCTAACTATGAATCTTGCTATATCATCTTAGTAATTAATCTTCTCTAACATTTAAGAGAATCCAAATGGTTGCTTAATAATAAGGAGCACATTGGAATGGTGCTGAAGACCTACACTATTAGAGACCCCAATCTATTAGAGTCATCATGTTCAATCATGGGCTGAGTGGTAGTCAACCTTCCTCTGGAGATCCAACTTACCAGTGCAAGTGTTAAGTCAGAGAAAAGAAACTGGAGGAAATGTCACAACATATATGGGTTGGCTGATCCTGCTACCTGACCCCATGTGAAAGAAGGAATTACTCTATATACAAATAACTATGATGGTACAGAACTTGAGGATGGAGCATAGCATTAGCAGAAAATAGGAGCAGTTGGGAATTGGGACTCCATTCTGTTTACTCTACTCTGCCACCTAACTGAGAGTCCCCTTTAAACAGAGGCTGAAAGCAAATAACTTTGTTGTTGTTTAGCTGTGTCCAACTCTTCACGACCCCATTTGGAATTTTCTTGGCAAAGCTACTGGAGTAGTTTACCATTTCCTTCTCCAGCTCATTTTATAGATGAAGAAACTGAGGCAAACATGGTTAAGTGTCTTGCCCAGTATCACATAGCTAGTAAATGTATGAGGTCAGATTTGAATTCAAGGAAATGAGTCTTCCTGATCCCAGGCCCTGCACTCTATCCAAAATACTACCTAGCTGCCCCATAACAGGGAGATTGTAAAAAGTGTTACTATAGAAAGTGAGTGGGGGTGGAGGTTTGAGGGGTGGAAAATGAAAGCTATAGCCCCAGAGAGAAATAAAAACAAACAAAACCCACACACATCTTTAGGACAGGGCCTAATTCTTCTGCAAAAGAAAAAAAAAGTAGCCTCCATCTTCCCCAAAGGAGGGAAATTTACAAAAGTAGCTGTATGTTTTGTCTTCAATGTGTAGTAGGGAAGGCAGTCTGAGGAGTTTGCCATTCCGTTACATTTTAAGTCTTTTCACATAGAAAAGAACCTAGAGCACTAGACCTCTTTAGTAAACCAGAAAGAAGGTCGTGACTTATAAAATGTAACTTTTTAAAAAGTAGGAAGTTTGGTTTTTTTTCAGTAAAAAAAATCATCTCTGAATTTATCAGAACTGTTTTCTTATCCTTAATTTGCCCACTTGTAGAGAAAGACAGAAAGAAGCAAGCTAGGAAGACAAAAGAGAATTTCTTTCTTACCTTCTCTAGACTTGTTTCATTGGAAACTTAAAAAAAAGAATAAATTAATGGTTCAAAAGAGTCAGGTATATTCTTTTTCATGTGTATTTCCAAATTGTAGTGGGAATGAGTTCTGACTCATTATTTGTTTGTTTGTTTGTTTGGGGGGAGTTGTTGTTTGGCATTTTCTTAGCAAAGTTCGAGGCCACATGTGGCCCTCTAGGTCCTCAAGTACAGCCCTTGAGGATTCTTATAAAAGAGGATTTTTTATACAAAGTTTGGATTCAGTTGTAAGGCCACACTTAAGGACCTAGAGGACCATATGTGGCCTCAAAGTCACAGGTTCGCCACCCTGGCCTGGCACATAGTAAATGTTTCTTCCCTTCCCCTAATGGAATTTAGGCAGGAGGCCTATGTACAAGTTAATGTCCTGTTAGTCAGTCTCCTCACAATTCTTTTTTGTTTTTCTAGATCTCAGGGTCTGGGTAGGGGTGACCTCACATGCCTTCCATTCAAGAAAAGATATTCATTCTTTAACCTAGTGAAATGAACTACTGGGGAATTGGCAATATTCAAACTCTGCCAGGAAGAAAATGGACTTCTGACTGGTCTTATTCTAATAGAGTGATTCAACTTCTCTATTAGGGCTTTTTGAGCTTTCCCTGGACTTCTTTATTTAGTGGTTGGGGGGAAGGGAGTCTATTGGGGTCATTACACAGGGTAAAGGGAATGATGTATAATTACCAACATTGTCCAACTGTACCTACTACCCCTCACTATTGATTTATTCCCCCATTGGGTTTACATGTATAAATACAAATATAAATGTATTTATATAATATATATAATAGCATATAGAGAATATATGTATATATAGAAAAATTATATATGATATATGTATATGTATACATATGCACATATGTATATAGAAATATATACATACATACACATTATACACACATATATATACACACATATATGTATATATATATATATATATATATTGCCCCATTGAGTTTACATGTATAAATACAAATATAAATATATTCCACTGGGAAGCATTGTACCAAAGAATCTTCAGTTCTCTTTATTCCATTCTATTCTATTCCAATTCATTTTATATTTCTACATCTAAGCTGTGAGCCAGATAGTGCTTCTTGCAAACACCCAAGTTTGAACCTATCTGTTTCTTTACTCAGGGAATGTTTCCCCCTCATTTGCCTCTTTTCAATAATATTCCCACTAAGTATATCTTGCCTAGAAAATTCCAGGGGTTAGTGCTACTTCTAAGGACAAAGTATGCTCAAAAAGAAAGAAAGTTAAACAGACTTCCCCCTTGCTCAGAGCAAAAAGGGCTTCAGACTTAGATGGAGAAAGCCTATACAGGATTTTCCTGCTTTGGGGTCTGTAGCCAGGGCGTCTTTAGCAGCCCAGCTTCTGTCCCAACACACTTTGGGTCTGATGAATTCAAGCAGCCTGAGTCCCAGCCCAGCACCTTTCTCCTTGGCAGTTGCCTCTGCTTTGGATGTCCCAGCTCCACATGGTTCCCTCTGACTTCCTACCATCTAGCTCTATATGTCTTCTTCATTCTTATCTTATCCAGAGTAAGGTTCTTTTGCCTGCTTTCTTGAACTCAGTGAATTGACTTTTAAAGGTCACAACTATCATTTGTTACCCTCTAGACTGACTGCCTTACTTTCTTATTGACTCAGGAGCCTAAATTACACCCATAAAGGTATAATCTGAAGTGAGCCTCATCTTTTGTATTTAGTTTGCTCATTGTTTGCCCCTATTTTATGATTAGGTCTTATGCTTTTAAGGGCTGCTCCCTTAATAAGGTTTAAAACACACACACTGACATATTTGGATAGGGGGTACCTTATACCTGTAGGAAAATGTATTTGATATTTTCAATCATCATATTAGTCACCAAAAAAAAACCCCAAATCCCATTAGGCACAAGATAACCCAGAAGATCAGGCACTATGGGAGGCTCTGACCCCCAACTTCTTTAATCACACACTCTTTCTACTCAATGCTGGCTTTCAATCCATGCTGTCTGAACACTGCCCTCCCTGTTCCTCCTCACCCTACATTCCTGGAAGAAAAAAAAGATCACAGGGGTGATAATGGCCTTGGCCAACTGATAGATTTTTATCATGATGTTTTGGAGAGAGAGGTTGGTGAAATCACAAACCCACAGATACTGAGGGCCAGAAGTAGCAGGTTGGAGAGCTGCAGACTTTAAGGGGCAAAAAATGTCCAGTTTGTGAAAGATGGACAAGCCTAGCCTGGTCATCACAAAGTGCACTAGGGTCAGGCTCATGTTGAAGAAGCTGTAATACACATAGATCCATTTAGTAAGGAAAACAATGCAGATGGAGACCAGCAGGTTGAGCAGGAACCTGGCAATTATGTGCCCATTCTCCTCCTTCTCCTCTTTGCTGACTCATTCCTCATAGCACAGTGCCTCAGTGTGCTACCAGGGAGAGGCAAGCACTGGTCTCAGCTCCAGCAAAGCCCCTCAGTATACTCATACCACTGCCTCCTCAGAAGCTGTCTATTCATCCTTTTTCTAGTAGGAACCTCAAGCTTCTCCTCCCTTCCCAAAAGACATGGGCTGGGATCCTGGCTTTCCTCTCCTTTCCAATCCACCACCTTACCCTCCCCAGTTTACATGAGCAGAAATTCACCAACTGCATTCTGTTCAGTAATATCCAGTCCACTGGACCTTATTATCTACCTTGCAGCCAAAATCCTCTTTCCATTCTGTCTCCTCCAATCAGAATGTAAGCTCCTTGAGAGATGAGGACTATCTTGGGTTTTTTTTTTTCTGTTTGTATCCCCAGCTTTAAGACAGCTTTATTCAATTCAGAATATTGACAGGATTTAATAAATGCATTTACATTGATTCATTATTGG